>NC_091450.1:25079128-25332152 GCF_964237555.1 Oryctolagus cuniculus
GTCGCGCTGTGTGTGTGGAAGCCAGGCCTGCGGCTCCTGGTGCTAACCACACCCCGTATGGGCCAGGGTTCCTGGGAGGCATGGCCCCCGTGACCCACGCCTGCCTCGAGAGATGTCGGGAGAGGGCTCAGGCTCGTCGTCATTGCTCCTGCAGCAGTGCCCAGAACTGATGGCCGTGGAGGTGCACAGCTCCACAGGTGTGGGGCCGGCGTGTGGCGTGGCGGATTAAGCCTCCGCCTGCAGGGCCAGCATCCCATATGGGCGCCGGTTCAAGTCCTGGCTGCTCCACTTCCACCCAGCTCTCTGCTGTGGCCTGGGAAAGCAGTGGAGGACGGCCCAAGTGCTTGAGCCCTGCACCCATGTGGGAGACCAGGAGGAAGCTCCTGGCTTCAGCCTGGCTCAGTCCCGGCCATTGGGGGAGTGGGCCAGTGGATGGAAGATAATTCATTCTCTCTCTCTCCCTCTCTCTCTCCCTCTCCCTCTCCCTCTCCCTCTCCCTCTCCCTCTCTCTCTCTCCCCCCTCCCTCTCCCTCCCTCCCTCTCCCCTACCCCCCCCCCCGCCTGTATCTCTGCCTTTCAAAGAAATATTTTTTTAAATGGATCACTAAGTTGTACACTTCGGATGGGGGAATCACTCGGTGTGTGAATCCTGTCTCAATAAGTCTGTTAGAAACAGGTCAGAGCGGGCTTTTAGCCCCGCAGTTAAGAAGCCCTTGTCCCGCCTCCGAGTACCTGGGCTCATCCTCCCCTGAACTCCCAGCTTCCTGCCGATGGGTGCCCTGGAGACAGTGTGTCGGCTCAGGAAACTGAGGCCTTGCCGCCCACGTAGCAGACCATCGTTGAATTCCGGGGTCCTGGCTTCAGCCTGGACCATCTCTGGCTGCGGCAGGTGTTTGGGGAGTGAACCTGCAGATGGGAGATGTCTGTCTCTTCTCTGGGGGCTGGCATTGAGGCATCGTGGCTAAGCTGCTGCCTGTGACGCTGGTTCGAGTCCCAGCTGCTCCACTCTGACCCAGCTCCCTGCCAATGCATCTGGGAAAGCAGCGGAAGACGGTCCCAGTACTTGGGCTCCTGCACCACGTAAGATCTAGATGAACCTCCCGGCTCCCGACTTTGGCCTGGCCTGGTGCTAGCTGTGTGGCTGCTTGGGTAGTGAAGCAGCAGATGGAAGCTCTCGCTCTCTCTCTCTCTCTGTTTTTCTCTGTAGCTCTGCCTTTAAAATAAATAAATCTTTAATAAAATAAAACTTTTCTTCTCTGTTTGTCTAGTAATCAGCCACGCAGCACACATCCTGGGTGTCCTTGGCTTACTCTGCAAAAAAGGTGGAGTTCAGAAATGCTCACATAAGGCCGGCGCCGCTGCTTACTAGGCTAATCCTCCACCTGTGGCGCCGGCACACCGGGTTCTAGTCCCGGTCGGGGCGCCGCATTCTGTCCCGGTTGCCCCTCTTCCAGGCCAGCTCTCTGCTGTGGCCAGGGAGTACAGTGGAGGATGGCCCAAGTGCTTGGGCCCTGCACCCCATGGGAGACCAGGAGAAGCACCTGGCTCCTGCCTTCGGATCAGTGCGGTGCGCCGGCCGCGGCGGCCACTGGGGAGTGAACCAACGGCAAAGGAAGACCTTTCTCTCTGTCTCTCTCTCTCACTGTCCACTCTGCCTGTCAAAAAAAATAAATAAATAAATAAAAAGTCACATAAAGGAGAAGTAAAAAAGTCATGAAAGCCCTGAACAGTCATCAGAGCTGCTGCTTACTTGTTTTTAAATAGACTTATGTGTTTATTTGAGAGGTAGAGTTACAGAGAGGGAGAAACAGAGGGAAACTGAGGCACAGCATGGGAACGTGAACTGACAAAGGTCACAGGTCAGAGGTGGGGTTTGAACTGGGTGGTTCACTCTGAAACCCTCCGTGCCCCCTCCCCAGCATTGACAAAGTGGAGAGAGAGGTCACCCATGTTCTGTGTGGGCACTGGAAGCTCTGAAGCCCAGATGCCGTCCTGCCCCAGGGTGCGGCCACGTCGCCTCCTCGGGCCGACCTTGCTCAGCCCTGCCCTCTCCTGGCTCCTGCCCGCCCCCTGCTGGATTGTTCTAGCACAGCTCCCTGACGTCCTGTCCCCCTCTATGGTTTTGTGAGCTCCTCTGAAAATCCTGCCTTGCTCCCTTGTCTCTGGAGCGTCTGTTCCCAGCTGGTTGGTTCACGCCGAGGGACGAGGCAAGGCCCTGTGTCTGGCCATACAAGTCCTTTCGTGGCTGCAGATTGCGTGGGAGTCTGGAACGTGGTCTTGTGGGCGGCCATCTTAGCAGGACCACCTTGCTTTCCTGCTGCAGCCAGGGTTGGTCCTGGCCGCCTGCAGGGCACAGGTGGGGTCTGCCTGCCCCTGAGGTAAGGGACGAAGCAGGCACCATGCAGCCCCCCCCCCCAACCCAGTCCAAGCAAGAGCTGGTGACGGCTCTGGGCACGGGTTCGAGGAGTCTTCTGGAAGTAGACCCAGTCAAGTGCCCAGGAAGGCAGCAGATGTGGGGTGCGTTGGAGAGCTGGCGCCTTCCTGCCTCTGGCTCTTCCAGACGCCCCCTGCCAGCTGCAGCTCACAAAGTGAGGGTGACTCACCCCTCAGCACGGGCCACGTGCACCCCACGCCTGCCAGCAGGAGGGAGGAAGGGGGCGTGAGCCTCAGTTGTGCCGTCTGGGAAGTGGGGATGCCCATTCCTGGCTGAGTGTCGTGGGAACTGGATGGTGATTCCTGCTGTGGGTGTCAGTGTGGCCCTCAGGCAGGTGGGAGGGCGCGTGGTGGGGCATCGCGGGAGCTTGATGACGAGATGTGGGATTCCTGCCATCGTCAGCCTCTGAAGGCCATGGTTACAGACGGCTGAAATGGGGGGGTGGGGGGAGTCAGTGGTTGGGGTGCTGTCCGTGGTCTGAACTCACCCCCGCATTGACCTCAGCCAAGCCTGGGGCAGTCTCTCCTTCTCCCCACGTTCATGAAGAGGCAGCTCCGGGACTGGAGTTGACCGTCAGGCTGCCTGTTCACATCCCGGCTCCGGCACCCACCGGCTGCGCGGTCTGGGGCGCTTCTCCCCGTCTGGAAGGCGAGCTCCCGCACACACCCTCCTAATGGGCTTGCGGTAAAGATTCAGTGAGGCTAAGGTGTTTCCCGAAGCCGAGCTCAGAGCCGCGGCCCAGCAAGCTGAAGGGCGTGCCCCGGCTTCCTGTGTTTCCGCGAGGGGCCGCAGTCCCGACGCCGGGGGTGCTCATTGCTACCAGGGCTTCCTGGAAGAACTGCTAATTCTCCTTCGAATTTATGATCACCAGACTTTACTGAGCTGCTGCTTTGGTTTGGTTGTGTGTCTTTTTTTTTTTTTTTTCTTGCACCAAGAATCGTGGTTGCTACTAAGATCGTTTCTTACATTCTGGGTTACAAATCCGATATTCTCAACATGGAGAGACCTGCAGGATCACTGCTGTGAGACGACAGTGCGGCTTTCCGTCTTCACCGTGGGACTGTGTCTCCGTGGCTCCGTGCCCTTAGGGTAGAGCCCGTTAAGGATGTATAAACAAGTGCTATATTTATTTATTTGAAAGAGAGCGAGCGAGCGAGTGTGTGTGCTTCTGTCTGCTGGTTTACTCCCCCAGTGGCTGCAATGACTGGGCCTGGGCCAGGTCGAATCCGGGAGCCAGAAGCTTCTTCTGGGTCATCCTCTGCTGCTTTCCCAGGTGTATTTGCAGGGAGCTGGATCGGAAGTGGAGCAGCTGGGACTTGAACCCACTATGCCACAGCGCCGGACCCAGCAAAATGCTACTTTAAAGTCACTTCCAAGGCCATTGCTGTGATATAGTGGGTAAAGCCGCCTCCTGCAGTGCCAGCATCCCAGATGGACGCAGGTTCAAGTCCTGGCTACTTCTGATCCAGCTCTCTGCTATGGCCTGGGAAAGCAATGGAAGATGCCCAAGTGCTGGGGCCCCTTCACCTGTGTGGGAGACCTGGAAGAAGCTTCTGGCTCCTGGCTTCTGATCAGTGCAGCTCTGGCCGTTGCAGCCATTTGGGGAGTGGACCAACAGATGGAAGACCTTTGTCTATCTCTGTGCCTCTGCCTCTCTATAAGTCTGCCTTTTAAATAAATAAATAAATTTAGAAAAAAAAAAAAAACAATAAAGTCACTTGCAATAATCCTTTTGCATCATTATGCCAAGTTGAAGTATCGTGCAGTTGATTTCTTTATTTTTTATTTTATTTATTTTTTTAATGACAGACAGAGTGGACAGTGAGAGAGAAAAACAGAGATAAAGGTCTTCCTTTTCCATTGGTTCACCCTCCAATGGCCGCCACGGCGCTGCGCTGATCTGAAGCCAGGAGCCAGGTGCTTCCTCCTGGTCTCCCATGGGGTGCAGGGCCCAAGCACTTGGGCCATCCTCCACTGCCTTCCCGGGCCACAGCAGAGAGCTGGCCTGGAAGAGGGGCAACCGGGACAGAATCTGGCGCCCCGACCGGGACTAGAACCCGGTGTGCCGGTGCCGCAAGGTGGAGGATTAGCCTATTGAGCCGCGGCCCCAGCCGATTTCTTTATTTTTTAGGAGGTTGCTTAGCAAGTGGGGTTAGATCAGTGTAGACAGCCATCAAGGAGTATCTGGGTAATAAATAGGAGACAAAACACCCAGAGGGTAGTGACGTCACCAGCTGGGACATTGGTTCAGCCGCCTCCTCAGAGGCCCAAAATCATTGATTTAAACAAACAAAAGGCCGCTGTGTGCAGCCCTGATGTCTGCTGTGAGGCAGCAGAGACCCGGGCCCCTGCCACCTTGTTGCTCCTGCTCCTCTAGCCTATGGCCTGTCCTCACTGGCCGGATCCCGTCACCTCCCTGGCCTTGTCCTCACTGGCCGGATCCCGTCACCTCCCTGGCCTTGTCCTCACTGGCCGGATCCCGTCACCTCCCTGGCCTTGTCCTCACTGGCCGGATCCCGTCACCGCCTTGGCCTTGTCCTCACTGGCCGGATCCCGTCACCGCCTTGGCCTTGTCCTCACTGGCCGGATCCCGTCACCGCCTTGGCCTTGTCCTCACTGGCCGGATCCCGTCACCGCCTTGGCCTTGTCCTCACTGGCCGGATCCCGTCACCGCCTTGGCCTTGTCCTCACTGGCCGGATCCCGTCACCTCTTTGGCCTTGTCCTCACTGGCCGGATCCCGTCACCTCCTTGGCCTTGTCCTCACTGGCCGGATCCCGTCACCTCCTTGGCCTTGTCCTCACTGGCCGGGTCCTGTCATCACCGCGTCCTCGCACTCCAGCTCCTGGGGCAGAGGGAGAGAGAAAGGAAGGCCGAAAAGAAGGACCCACCCTCTCCTTCCAGGCACTTCCCGGAAGCTGCCACCTCACCTTTGCTCCCCGCCCCTTGGTGGACTTCAATCACCAGGCCACACCTAGTTGCATGGGAGGCTGGGAAATGGAGTCTGAATTTGGGTGGCCATGCCTGTGCCTGGTTGAATATCGAGGTCTGTGACTGTGGAAGGGGAGAGCGGGCCCTGGGGAGCAGCCGACAGTGTTTGCTGCTGTGAGAGCTTGGACAAGACTCGGGGAGGCAGAGGGCAGCGGCAAGGCGGCCTCCTGGGTCCCTGGCTTGTGCACGGAGGGGTGGGGTGTGCCGCTTGCCAAGGCAGGGGACAGAGGGGCTGGCTATCTCGCCTAGCGCCAAGGTTTAACCAAGGCACCTGTGCAGGGGGGAGGAAGCAGGGTTCAGGATCCCAGGGAAACTGAGATGAGAGGAGGTGCAGGGGGCACACCTAAGGCAGCAGTACTTGAAAGAAAGGGGGACCCCAAACTTCCTGGAGAAGAGGACTCCGCGTGGAGGGACTACCTGCACGCCCAGGAGGCAGTGAGGAGCCCGTGGCCGCCTCGGCTGCCTGGCTGCCGTCTCCTCCGAGCCCTGGCTGGGACAAGATGACTCCCCCTTCTGGCCTGGGGAGGGCGGCCTGAACCTGGCCCAGGCCTGAGAGACGTGGACCTGGGTTCACATCCCATCTCTACTCTGTGACCTTGGGTGTGTTGCTTACCCTCTCTGAGCCACAGTCTCCGCCTCTATCCGTGGCCCTGCCTCACGGTGGTGCCGGTGCCATGGTGGAGGGCAGGTGAGGTGCCTGGCCAGAGCCTGGCGCGCACGTAGGTGGCCCTCAGCAAGAGTTGGGTGCAGCGTGGGGCTCAGCTGATGGATCCTGCCTTCCCGGAGCCAGAGCCGCTGGGCTGGCAAGGAGGTGGCCTGGCTCAGGCACCAGAGCGAGCCCCTCGCGCCCGCCGGGAGCATCCGCAGTGCCCCCCTCCCCAGCTGTAGATGGGAGAATCCCTCCCTGCAGACGAGACACTTCCCAGGCAGACAGACGTCTGTCTGAGCCGGGGCTGGGGGTTCTCATAACCCCGCCTGCAGGCACGCAGCGCGGGAGCCCTGCCGAGGCTCACGTCCTGCCTTTGCCTCTTCCTCTCTAACCCCTTCAGCTCTCTGAACTCAGTTTCCCCAGCTGCTAAATGGGTAGGAGCCCACCTTCTTCACAGGGTGTTGGGGGGATGCAGCGAGCTCAGCGTGGTACTGGACGTGGAGCAAGCGTTGAGAGGTGACAGGTGCAGCGGTGACTGGTCTGCGCCTTCCTGCCCGAGCAGGCTGCCCTCTGTGGTCAGCTGGGCAGGCCGGTGAGGCGGGGCCACCAGGGCAGGGGCCGGTGTGGTCACCAGGGCAGGGGCAGGGTGCTGCAGCTCTTCCGAGGGAGGGCAGGCACCGTTCCGGGATCCCTTTTCTAAAAGGAGAGATCGTGGCTCTCAGATGAACAAAGGTCGTGACTCTTCTGTGAATGAGGGCACGGCGCCGATGGTACAACCAATGCCTCTGCCTGTTGACTGCAGCTTCCTGCTAACGTGGACCCTGAGTGGCGGCTCAAGCAATGGTGTTCCTGCCACCACGGGCCTGTGGCTTTGCCCTGACCCAGCCCCAGCCGAAATGGGCATTTGGGAGTGAATCACTGGGTGGCAACTCTCTTGCTTTCTCTCTCTCTCTCATTCTCTCTCTTTCTCTCCTCTCAAATGCATTTGTAAAAATGTTTGCAAAAACCTTCAGGTAGGCACCACGGCTCACTAGGCTAATCCTCTGCCTGCGGCGCCGGCACCCCGGGTTCTAGTCCCGGTCGGGGCGCCGGATTCTGTCCCGGTTGCTCCTCTTCCAGGCCAGCTCTCTGCTGTGGCCCGGGAGTGCAGTGGAGGATGGCCCAAGTACTTGGGCCCTGCACCCGCATGGGAGACCAGGAAGAAGCACCTGGCTCCTGGCTTTGGATCGGCGCAGCGCCGGCCGTGGTGGCCATTAGGGGAGTGAACCAGCGGAGGGAAGACCTTTCTCTCTGTGTGTGTCTCTCTCTCACTTTTATTTAGTAAATATAAATTTCCAAAGTACAGTTTATGGATTACAATGGCTTCTCCCCCCATAACTTCCCTCCCACTTGCACCCCTCCCATCTCCTGCTTCCTCTCCCATTCCATTCACATCAAGATTCATTTTCAATCATCTTTATATACAGAAGATCGATTTAGTATACATTAAGTAAAGATTTCATCAATTTGCACCCACACAGAACATAAAGTGTAAAATACTGTTTCAGTACTAGTTATAGCATTAATTCACATTGGACAACACATTAAGGACAGAGATCCTACATGAGAAATAAGTACACAGTGACTCCTGTTGTTGACTTAACAATTTGACACTCTTGTTTATGGCATCAGTAATCTCCCTAGGCTCTAGTCATGAGTTTCCAAGGCCATGGAAGCCTCTTGAGTTCGCTGACTTCAATCTTATTTAGAGAAGGTCATAGTCAAAGTGGAAGTTCTCTCCTCCCTTCAGAGAAAGGTACCTCCTTCTTTGATGGCCTGTTCTTTCTACTGGGATCTCACTCGCAGAGATCTTTCATTTAGGTGTTTTTTTTTGTTTGGTTTTTTTTTTTTTTTTTTTTTTTTGCCAGAGTGTTTTGGCTTTCCATGCCTGAAATACTCTCATGGGCTCTTAGCCGGATCCGCATGCCTTATGGGCCGATTCTGAGGCCAGAGTGCTATTTAGGACATCTGCCATTCTATGAGTCTGCTGTGTATCCCGCTTCCCATGTTGGATTTCTCTCTCCCTTTTTTATTCTATCAGTTAGTATTAGCAGACATTAGTCTTGTTTGTGTGATCCCTTTGACTCTTAGACCTATCAGTATGATCAATTGTGAACTGAAACTGATCACTTGGACTAGTGAGATGGTGTTGGTACATGCAACCTTGATGGGATTGTATTGGAATCCCCTGGCACATTTCTAACTCCACCATTTGGGGCAAGTCCGATTGAGCATGTCCCAAATTGTACATCTCCTCCCTCTCTTATTCCCACTCTTATATTTAACAGGGATCACATTTCAGTTAAATTTCAACACCTAAGAATAATTGTGTGTTAATTACAGAATTCAACCAATAGTATTAAGTAGAACAAAAAAAAATACTGAAAGGGATAAAGTATTAAATTGTACATCAACAGTCAGGACAAGGGCTGATCAAGTCACTGTTTCTCATAGTGGAGCCACGCCCACTAGCAGGAGCAGCAGATCTCACACGCCAGGATCATGCGTGTGCGTCTCACTTTGTGTCCTCCTCAGCCTCTGCCTTTCTCTGTCTCCGGGGATATCAGCCCAGGCTCTGTGCAGGTTCCCAGGACAGCCGCAGGGACACGGTCAGGGCTGCTGTTTACCCAGGTGCCACCCATCGGCTGCCCCTCGCTCCTCCTGCTAGGCCCGGCCCTTCCCGCACAGCAGTCTGGGAGGGAAGGGGACTTGCCCCAGGCCACGTGGCAGAGGTAGCGGCAGAGGCAGAGCCACTGTGTGAACCCGGGCACATCTGACCCCGAGCCTGCGCCCTCACCACTGGCCCACACTGCCCTGCCGAAGACACGGCCATTTGCTCAGTAATACAGCTACCGCGAGTGCGCGGTGTGTGAACACCCATGCCATGTTCTGCCGAGAAACGAAGCCACTGGGATTTATGGACATAGAAATGAGGTTTAGAAAGTTCACGTTTTTCTTCCATTTGAGAGGCGGACAGACAGAGAGGTCCCATCTGCTGGTCCCCTGCAGATGCCCACAATGGCCAGCCCCGGGTGGACCCACGGCAGGGGCCAGGGACTCAGCTGAGATCTTGAGCCCTCACCTGCTGCCTGCCAGGGTCTGCACTGGCCGGAGCCAGAACCGGGAACTGAACCCGGGCGCTCCGAGACAGGAGGTGGGCATCTTAACCGTTAGGCCACTTGTCCACCCCCAGGAACTTTTTCCAGACCGCTCATAGTGGATTTCAACTTGTTTTGCACTAAAACGGACTTCCATTTTCAGTGATCTTTGGCAGTACCCTCGTATGAGCATGCGTGTGAGTCTGTGCATGTGTGATCATAAATGTGCATGCGATCATACAGTGTGAACATGCATGCACAAATGTGTGTGTGCGAGATAACACATGTGTATGTGTGCTCATGTATGCACATGTGAGTGTGTGACTGGGTGAACATATATGTGCACAGTATGAGCGTGAGTGTGTGTGTGTGTGTGTAGGGGGGGCAGGTGCAGGGGAGGGGCCGCTATCTCCAGTATCCTGGGCACGAGGACCCTGGGCCTGGGAGTCAAGAACTCCAGCTTCCGACTCCATCTCTACCCCCAGGGCTCCCCATCCCCCATCGGCCTTGTTTCTTTCACTGGTAACCACTGCAGTCAGACCAGGGCCCCCCAGGCCTGGCCACCTCCATCACTGTAGGACTGGATGCCAGAAGGGTGGCTTCCCCTGGGAGGGCCACGCTGGTCTGGAAGGGCGGAAGTGGGCTGAGCTGTGCCCCCTTGCCCAGCCCCGAATTCAAGTCCAGCTGGAAGCTCAGGATGAGACCTTGTTAGGAAAGAGTTTCCTTCCTCCCTCCCTCCCTCCTTCCCTCCCTCCCTCTCTCTCTCTCTCTCTTTCTCTCTTTTGTTGCAGAGAGGGAGGGAGAGACAGAGATCATCCAACCACTGGTTCATGCCTCAAACAGCTGCACCAGCCAGGGATGGACCAAGAAGGTTCTTTGTGCATGTAATCACGTGAAGATGTGGGCTTCATTCAGTGTGTGTGTGTGTGAGGGTGAGTGCACGTGAGTGTGCATGTGTGTGTGTATGTGTGTAAGTGTGCGTTTGTGTGAGTGCATGTGTGTGTGCATGAGTGTGCGTGTGTGTCTGTGTCTGTGTGTGTGTGAGAGAGACTGACGACAGACGTAGAGTTCGGGGGGTCGCGGCCCCAGCCAGGGACGGGCCCGCTGCTGTCCACCAGGAAGGCATCTCCGACACCCAGAGCCTCGAGGGCCTGGAGCAAGCCTCTGCCGCCAGACCCTGCGGGTCTTGGGGAGGCCGCCCTGGCAGGGCGTGCAGGCGGCAGGGCCCAGGCTGCCTGGGGCGCGTTCTGAGTTAGGGAGAGGCACAGGGACGGGACGGCTGTCTCCAAGTGGGAGGGCAGGATGCGTGCAGAGCCGGGCTGCGGCGGGTGTGCTTCCTGTCCCGGGTGGAGACAGCAAAGAATGCCGTTCTCTGAGTGAGCGTTTGCCCCCCCCCCCCCGCCATGAGAACGCTTGGTCAGAGCCCAGGCTCCACTTCTGACCCAGCTTCCTGCTCACACCCACCCTGGGAGCCACAGGTGGTGGCTCAAGAGCCTGGGCCCCTCCGCCCACCTGGGAGACAAGGATTGAGGTCCTGGCTCCTGGCTTCAGCCTGGCCGAGCCCCGGGCATTGTGGGTAAACTGACAGGTGGAAGATCCGCCCGGCTCTGGTGGAACGAGGTCACGTGATGATGCGAATGGTAGCAATGCGATCGCAGTCCCTCGGTCTGCACAGCCAGCAGCTGTCAGCCCAGTTCGCGTACGGAGAAACTAAGGCTCAGATGAGGTCCAAGCCATTTCTACTCCGCAAGAAGCCGAGAGGCCCCGGGATCCTCCCTGTGCCCCCAGCTCTTGTTTGCTTGTCTGAATCCCGTCATTCATTCGTTTGTTCATTCACTCATTGCTGCACCCACCAGGCCGTGGCTCCTGGCACTGGGCCAGGAGCTGGCCATGGGCTAGGGATCCCTAACTTCCAGAGCTCACAGTCCAAAAGGGCAGACAGAAGGAGGCAGCTCATCCCAGCACAGGAAGTGTGGGGACACCAGGAAGCACCCTGGGAATGTGGGTGTGGCCGGGGTGGCTTCCTGGAGGAGGAGGAGGGACCATTCTCCGGGCTGAACAGGGGTGCAAAGGAGAGAAGGTTCCCCAGGGGTGGGGTGTTTTGGCTGCATCTCGGGCAAGCACTGGACAGAGGCCAGGCAGCAGGAATAGCAGATGAACGCCCAGCCAGAATCAGCACAAAGCGGGCAGTGCAGAGGGTTACCGTGAAGTTAGTCCCGTGGTGCCTCAGTTTCCCTGGGAGCTTTGTTCAGGAGACCCTTCCCCTCCTGTGGATACCAAACTGTAAGGATGCTCGAGTTCCTTGTATAAAACAACATCACGGGGACGATGCTGTGGCGTAGCAGGCTAGGCTTCTGCCTGAAGCGCCGGCATCCCATATGGGCACCAGTTCAAGTCCCAGCTGCTCCTCTTCCATCCAGCTCTCTGCTATGGCCTGGGAAAGCAGGGGAAGATGGCCCAAATGTTTGGCCCCTGCACCTGCGTGGGAGACTTGGAAGAAGCTCCTGGTGCCTGGCTTTGGATTGGCCCAGCTCCAGCTACTGCAGTCATTTGGGGAGTGAACCAGCAGGTGGAAGACCTTTCTTTCTGTCTCCCCCTCTCTCTGTCTGTAACTCTGCCTCTCAAATAAATAAATATTAAAAAAAAAACCTGGCATCACAGGCACCAGCGCCATGGTGTGGTAAGTTGAACTGCTCCTTGAGATGCCAGCGCCCCATATCAGGGCACCAGCTGAGTCCTGGCCGCTCCACTGCGTTCCAGCTCCCTGCTGATGCACCTGGGAAAGCAGCAGCAGATGACCCAAGTGGGCCCCTGCCGCCCACCTGGGAGACCCAGACGGAGTTCCAGGTTCCTGGGGTCAGCCTGGCCCAGCCCTGCGTGTTGTGGCCATTTGGGGAGTAAACCAGCAGATGGGAGATCTCTTGTCTCTGTCTCTCCCTGTGTTGCTGGCACGCTGCGTTCCAAATAAGTCTTCAAAAAAAAAATCGTATCTGCAAATAAGCTGTGCATTTCCTCCCATGTACTGCAAATCATCTCTGAATCACTTATAACTGCTAATATAGAGTAAATTTTAGTTAAGTGTGCTGTGTGGGTTAGGGAATATTGACAAGGAAAAAAGTGCATATTCAGTACAGATGCAATTAAAATGCTTTCTTGTTCTTGCCCTGTGGTTGTCCGAATCCATGCGTGCAGGACTTACTGTGCGCAGGAAGGAGCGGTGAATGCTTGGATTTAGGACAAAGACAGGACCCAGGTCTAGAAATGGATGTCCCTGTTGGGGCCACCAGTTTCAATCAAACCGCCCTTCCCACAATTGCCTGCAGGGGGAGGTAGAGAGCAAGAGATGTGCGGCTCCGGGCGCAAGAGTTAAGTGTCCGGAAGGGGGCGCTGCTGCCGTGCAGTGGGCACGGAGCGGTGTAGGGGTGGGCGGGGCGGGGGGAGAAGCGGCCTTGGACAGAAGCCAGGACGTTGGGCTGGGCTCTGTTCTAACCTAACTACAATCAGGCACTCAGAAGCCCGGAGAGCAGGAAGGGACTGCCCCAGGGGCCATTTGCGTGTCCTCACCCCCCAGTGCATGCCTTCCCCGGGAACCTGAGCTTCCGGGGTCTGTGCGGGTGCAGGGAGACCGCAGAGGCCGGGAGTGTGGGCCTGGGGTCCTCGGAGTGCCCCTCAGGAACAGGCGCCTGCTTTCACCATTCCCAGCCCAGCCCTGACTGAAGGCAGGGGTGGTGGCGTGGGCGGGGGTGGGGGTGATGGAGTGGGTCTTAGGGTGCAGCTGCCAATCTCGTGAGGCTTCTCCCTGGAGCGGGTGCCATGGGGTGCCCGGGTGAGGGCTGTGGGAACGCAAGGGGCACCCAATGGCCCCCCTCCTGACCAGCGGCCAGCTTTCTGCCTCTAATTTGAACCCAGCCCTAGACACAAGCCGAGGCCATCTGGAGAAACCCTGGGCTTCTGTTAGGAATAGCCTCACGTGGACAGAGGGCGCCAGGTCCGTGGCTGACACTCAGGTGATGGAAGATGGGTCTCCAAGGGAGAAGCGCGACAGAGCGTGGCCTGGGAGCCTCCAGAAAGCCAGGTGTGAAGACCCGGGGCGTGTTCCTTCTCCTGAGTGGGTCTGATGATGATGGACAGTGCTGTAGCACTGTGATTGACAGAAGGGCATGGCTGGTGGTGAGAGACCGAGGGAGGAGGCCCAGCCGGCCTGCCTGTCTGGATTCTTAGCCCCTCCAAGGGGCAGCCGTTGCGCCCGGCATGGGCTGGGACTTTCTATCAAGCAAGGAACATTGGAGAATTTCTTCTTATGTGGGAGGAGGCAGGAAGGCTTTGTGGCTGGCACTGGGGAGAGGGCTCTTGGTTTATCTGCCCTGCCCTGGGGGAGCAGGAGACATGGAGGGGTGCAGGTGCCCAGAGAGAGACTTTGTTCCGCCACCTTCCGATGTCCCCCGTTCCGAGTCCTCTGCTTGTCTGCGTGCTATACGCGGGCTTCATCTGAGGTCTGATGTTCCCAGCGTTTGTCCCAATGGTGACAGGTGCACTACACTCACGTGAGACTGGGGGAGGGGCCGTGGGCCCCCTGCTGCCTGCGGGGGCTAGATAAAGGATGTGGCAGTGTTGTACCCGAGGGAGTGCAAACACTCTGACAGTATTTGACACTCCTTTATTGCCACTGTGGAGAGCTGGCTCCTGCCCTAAATAACTCTTGACCCCAAAGCTCAAAGCAACAGGGTTGATAAAGGCAAAAATCACAAAATCGGGAGGGGAATACGTGGTTACTGGGGTCAAGCTAACCTTAAGGCTATGCGAAACTAATACCAATTATCACCTTAACAATACCAATTATCACCTTAACAATACCAGTTACAATCTTAACAATTTCAGTTATAATCTTGACATGAATCCAGGTATTGGCCTAAATCGTATGTAGGACAGAGACAAATTACAATGTTAGCATTAACCCAGGTGCAGCCAGTCGGTGTTCAGCTTGAGCGGTCACGCTAGGGGGCTTCTCTGCTTTGCCGCGGGCAGTGCGGGGGGCTGCTGTTGTCCGAGTGCTTTAGGTCATGGTTTCAGCCCAGAGTCTCACAGTAGTGGTGGGGGTGGGGCGTGTATGTGTGCTTTCCCCACCTGGAGTCCCTGCTGTCCAGGTGGTACCTCAGCAGCCCGCACGGTGGGGTGCTGCTGCGGAGTGGTAACAGCGCCCACAGGGACCACCCTGACAGCGGCCAGGCTGGGCGGAAGCCGCCAGCACACAAGGTCACCTAGGACTGCCCTCATGTGTGACGGCTGCAGCCAGGCAGACCCACAGAGACAGGAGGGAGCACCGTGGCTCCGAGGAGCTGGGAATGGGGGAGAGAGGGAGGCTGGGTGGGGGCAGCAGCTGATGGGCGTGGAGTTTCTCTCGGGCTGTGAACATGTTCTTTTTAAAAAAGATGTATTGATTTGAAAGGCAGAGAGACCGAGACAGAGAGATCTCCCATCTGCCGGTTCACTCCCCAGATAGGGGTGGAAGCCAGGAGCTAGAGCTCAATCTGGGTCTCCCATGTGGGTGGCAGGGGCTCAGGCACCAGGGCCATCTTCAGCTGCCTTCCCAGGCACAGTAGCAGGGAGCTGGATGGGAGAGGAGCAGGGGGACTTGAACCAGTGCTCCAGCATGGGACGCCGGCTAACAGCACACGCATGTGTAGTTCTGTTGTTACCCTCCTCTGTGGATGAGGAAATTGAGTTACAAAGCTGCCAGTCAGGCAACACATTTCTGAGCCCGCCCGCCCGCACAAGGCTGCTCAGCTCCCAGTAACTGCCCGTGAGGCATGCAGGGATTGGTTCAGGGGTGCACGCCTGTGACCCAAGACAGGCCAATCAGAAAGCTTCCCTGGGATTTTTGCCAGTTAGGACCCAAAAAGGGGGGGTGGGATAAGATGAGCGCAGGTGCAGCTGCCAGTGGGGCCGGATGGTTTGGCTGTGGAGCTGACACCAGGGAGAAACGTGACCTCCAGGGCCTGGTGGGAGACCTTACAGTGCCCCAGTCCCTTCCCTTTCACGTGCGCATTGGCTCAGGGTGCATTTGTGTCTCTCGCACTCCAGGCATCCTCCCCCAGCACGTCTGTGTCGCACACGCGTGTGGTGTGTGTGTGTGTGTGTGTGTGCATGTGCACCCCCAGCTCGCACTGCTGCAGGCCCCTGCGGGCATCCACAGGACGCCCGGGCCCGTGATGGCGTGGCCCAGCCTGCTGGGAACCTGGCTCTGCCATTCGCCCCTTCTGCCCTGGCCCCCACGCTGACCCCCCGCCAGGGTCCCAGGGGACGAGAACCAGGGAGGAGAAAAGCCAGTGGGGCAGGCCCGGAAGCCTCAACTTTCACCCCTCTGCTCAAGACGCGCTGGGGTCCTGCCGGTGCCACTGTGTCCTGCTGCTTCCTGGGCCCCCCAACGTGGCGGCCACGTCGGTCACTCCAGGACTCTGGGTGTCGGCTGCACTCCGCTGGGCCCTTCTCCCTTGGGTCTGTTGCGGAGGAGCGGTGGCCTTTTGAAGCCGTTCACTTACTGGGGGGGAGGGGGGTGATGCAGGGACAGGGACCGCAGCAAGGGCCAGGATCCCCTCGTGTGGCCGGGGCTTCCTCACAGCGCGCAGGAACCTGGCTTTTGTGTGGCTTTGCTGAGGAGTCCCATGCCACTGCTTTCCTGGTGACAAAGCTCCCGCCAGGTCCCAGAGGAGGCACAGTGGGTGGGAGGGGCGCCACAGGGTTAGGAGTGGGTTAGGGGGCAGCCGCCACGCGCCTGGCTGTGCGTCCTGAGTCAGAGGCTCTGGGCTCCGCGTTCACCCCCCGCGTCCCCTCTGTCTGCGGCTGGGCTCACGCGCTCCCCACCTCTCTTGCTGGCCCCAGGCGTCCGCACACCTCACTCCCTCCCCCTCTCAGATCTCAGTGGCTCAGAGTCACCCCCCCCTTAGGTTGCACCTGCACCCCACGCTGTACCCTGCCTGTGCCACTGAACCCCGCTGTGCCGCCTTCGCCCCGGCTTCCTCTCCACCCGACCTCGGCCTCCCCGGGCAGGCCCAGATCGTCCCCTGCCATGGGGGTCACTGCCTTCTCCCCTCCCCACGAGGGACGAGGCCCTCCCTGGCTTGCACGGGACCTGCCCAGCTGTGGCTGTGACTCGGCTGCTGGGATCCGTGTCGTACGCCTGCATCCCGGCATCCTCTGGGACCTTGCACGAGGGCGGCCACGGCTGTGATGGCTGTGATGGCTGGGGTTGGTGGCTCCTTGGGCTGCTGTGGCAAATTAGAGAGGGAGCGTCCGGCAGGCGCTGGAGTTTCTGTGCCATCTTTCCCAGCAGTAACACCCGTCGCGGGGGCGGCTCCGGCCCTGCTGCCCACCCTGAGGTCAGTGACGTCACCTCATCTCCCAGGCCGTGGAGTGAGTGTCAGGACGAGAGCTCGCTCACCCGTTTGTTCATTCACTGAGGCACACATGCAGTCTCTCCACAAACATGGGGTGAGCACCTAGAGGTGCGGACGCTGTGCCGGCCACAAGCGTCCATGGAGGCCCTGGCCCTCGCGTGGTGCACATTCCAGAGGGAGGGAGTCAGCCAGCAAGGGAGCCGGCAGATGGTTGTGCAGGGCACGATGGGTGAGGACTGCGTGCAGTGGCCTGCTCTAGGGGGTGGGGGGGCAGGGGGCCTCGTGAGAAGGTTGCAAGGGGCTGAGGCCTAGAGTGTGCAGAGGAACCGGCTGCGCAGGGTTTTGGAGGAAGAACATTCTGGGCAGGGGACAGAATGTGCAAAGGCCCTGGGCATGGTGTGGATTATGGGATTGAGCTCTAGGAAGGTAGCGGGGCTCAGGGGCTGGCGGAGGTTTGGGCTCCTGCGGCAGCCTCAGAAGTCTGTGCTTCCTCCTCAGAGCCGTCTCGGGCCTACGGCCAGGGAAGGTTTGGGTCGGATCTGCCCCTGAAGCCATTCTCCGGGCCCCCGACATTTGCTGCGGGCCTGGCGTGTCCTGTGCACGGTGCGCAGCTCGGGACACGGGACAGTGACGACGGCAACTGTTGGACGTGGCTCAGTCCGTGCCAGGGACTCTGGATGCCTGCTCTGTCACTGTGTGTGTGCATGTGTGCATATGTATGTGTCCACGTGTGTATATACATGTGTAGATGTGTTCTGCATGTGTGTGTGTCTATGTGTGCACACACGTGTGCACATGTATGTGTGCCTACTGTGTATATGCATGTGTATACATGTATGTGCCTGTGTGCATATATGCATTGTGTCCACATGTGTGTGCATGCACATATGTGTGTGTCTGGGTGTATACACACATGTGTACATGTGCATTGTGTGCATGTGTGAGCCTACGTGTGTACATGCATGTTTATATGTGTTCTGCACGTGTGCATGTATGTGTGTCTATGAGTGTATACACATGTGTGTGCGTGTGCATGCGTGTCTATGTATGTACATGCATGTATATACATGTGTGTCTGCATGTGTGCCTGCGTGTATGTAAGTATGTGTATCACGTGTGCATGTACAAGCATGCATGTGTGCATGTGTGTGCACCCATGTGTGTGTGAATATGCGTGTGTATGTGCCTACGTGTGTATGTGCATGAGTATATGTATGGCATATATGTGTGTATATTATGCTTACTTGTGCATATGCATGTGTATACATGTGTATGTGTGCCTGCATGTATACATGCATGTGTGTCCACATGTGTATAGGTGTGCATACATGTGCACCGTGTGTACATGCATGAGTATGCATGTGCATATGTGTGCATTGTGTGCATGCGTATGTATAGGTATTGTGCACCCATGTGTGTATGCATGAGCATGCGTGTATGTGTGTGTCTCTGCACACACATGTATATACATGTGTGCGTGTGTGCATATATGTATGTGTATCACGTGTGCGTGTACATGTGTACATGTGTGCATGCATGTGTATGTGTGTGCACCCACGTGTGTGTATGTGTCAGTATGCGTGTGTATATGTGCCTATGTGTGTATATGCATGTGTATATGTGTATATATTGTGCTTACTTGTGTATACATGTGTATGTGTGCCTGCATGTATACATGCATGTGTGTCCACATGTGTATAGGTGTGCATACATGTGCACCGTATGTACATGCATGAGTATGCATGTGCATATGTGTGCATGCGTATGTATAGGTATTGTGCACCCATGTGTGTATGCATGAGCATACGTGTATGTGTGTGTCTATGCACACACATGTATATACATGTGTGCGTGTGTGCATATATGTATGTGTATCACGTGTGCGTGTACATGTGTACATGTGTGCATGCATGTGTATGTGTGTGCACCCACGTGTGTGTATGTGTCAGTATGCGTGTGTATATGTGCCTATGTGTGTATATGCATGTGTATATGTGTATATATTGTGCTTACTTGTGTATACATGTGTATGTGTGCATGCATGTATACATGCATGTGTGTCCACATGTGTATAGGTGTGCATGCATGTGCACCATGTGTGTACATGCACGAGTATGCATGTGCATATGTGTGCATGTGTGTGCATGCGTATGTATATGTATTGTGCACCCACGTGTGTATGCATGAGCATGTGTGTGCATGTGTGCATATGTGCACCCACACGTGTGTACATGAGTGTGCATGTGTGTATATGTGTGCACCCACGCGTGTGTACATGAGTGTGCATGTGTGTATGTGTGTGCATGCGTGTGAGAGAGGAGAGAGAATAGTTCATGGACAACAGAATGAGAGGAAGTGCATGCTGCCCGTGGCCTGTTTAAGTGCCCTGCTGTCGTAACAGAGAGTAGCCAGCCGACCTCCTGACGCCTCGCATGCATAGGCCAGTCCTTATCTCCACTGTGCAGATGAGGAAACTGAGGCACAGAGCAGTCACGTGACCTGGCCCAGGTGGCCCAGTTGTTAGCAAGGGCCCGGCTACAGACTGAGGGGCTGAGGCTGGGGTCTGAACAGAGGCGGGGGCGCTGCGAGGTGCGGGGGCGCTGAGGGGCTTCCAGGGTGACTGGTGGGGGCTGTGGCCCCTCCCAGTGGGGGACACGTGGGGCCAGGCCCCTGGGTAGAAGTGGGAGTGTGCCGGCCGGCAGCCCAGCGCCCTCCCTTGCTGAGTGTGTTCCTGGGGTGGCGCAGGGTCCAGGATCCGAAGCTGTGTGAGTTTGGGTCAGTCACTTTACCTCTCTGTTCTGGTTTCCTTATTGGCCTGCTGGGGTGGTATGGGATGAGATGAGACCCTGTTTGTTCAGAGGCAGCACCTGGGACATGTTTGAGATATGCACACAAGACAGACAGGGCTCAGGCCTGCCAGGCAGGGTCTCCCCTCTCGTCCGTCGGGAGCAGAGAGAGCAGAGACGGCGCCCCAGGTCCATCCCCACCAGGGCCTCGGCTCATAGGGCGCATCACGCGGTGCCTCGTGTCTGGGGCCCGTCTGCAAGCAGGAAGCCCTGCTCAGGAGCCAAAGACCCTTAACAGGCAGGAGGGCGGGGCCAGCTCCCGGACCCCCTCTGGACCCAGTATCTGTAAAGACATAGCTGGATGCCACTTCTGTAGATTTGCAATGGAGAAGTCCTTCTAAAAATACGTGGGGTACGAAGATTCGGCTTTATTTGCAAAGGTGTAGGGTCTGACCGTGCCCTCCCTCGGACGAGAGTGCACAGGCAGCGGTGCTGGCCGGCCACCCAGCAGCAGCGGTGACCCTGGCACCCTGGGGGCGGGGTGCAGAAAGCCAGTGCTGCGGCCGGCCCAGAACCTCACCTCTCCTCCCAGGGGAGCCGCGCAGCTGTGGGTGCTGGACTTCCTCCTGGAGGAACCTTGTTTACCTGCTCATTCAGCAGAGAGAGGAGACAGACACTCAGAGATGTCTCCTTGGCTGGTGCGCTCCCCCAGCGCGTGCCACAGCCGAGGCTGGGCCAGGCCGAAGGGGGCCAGGGGTTCAGTGTGGGTCTCCCACGTTCCTGCTGCCTCCCAGGGCATGCATTACGGGAAGCTGGGACTGGACGCAGAGTCTGGACTGGAGCCCAGCCCTCGGCTTTGGAATGGAGGTGCACCCTAAGAGCCGTGCCAAATGCGCACCCAGTGTAATGTCGCGGTGCGGCGTTCGCGCCTGGGTTGCGTCCGCTTTGTGAGCTCTTTGCTTCCTTCTTTGGATAATCTGGGTGTGATTAGGACCCAGCAGTAAGGATTCTGTCCGATGAGTCTGTCTTTGCCTACACTTTGAATATCCTTTTGCAGTTTTCTTCTTTTTTTCATAACACATGGGGGAAATGATTTTTTTTTTTATTGTGGAAATATCCAAACGTGCAGGCACGTAGTAAGAACTGTGCAGTGTGCACCCCGGTGCCCACCTCCGGATAGCATAGTGTCGTCTTTGCTTAATCATTTACCCGTCCAGCCCCTCATCCCGCCACCCCCAACCCTGTGTCCCTCTCCCTATCCACCTGTGCGTTATGTTCAGTCATCCCTCTAACCATCTATCCTTCTTTCTTTTTTTTTTTTTAAAGGCAGAGTTACAGAGAGAGAGACAGAGGGAGAGAGAAAGAGAGAGAGAGGAGAGAGAGAGAGGGAGAGAGAGAGATCTTCCATCTGCTGGTTCACTCCCCAGATGGCTACAATAATCAGGGCTGGGCCAGGCTGAAGCCAGGAGCCAGGTGCTCCATCCGGGTCTCCCAGATGGGTGACAGGGGCCCAAGCACTTGAGCCATCTTCTGCCGCTTTCCCAGGCCATTAGCAGGGAGTTGGATTGGAAGTGGAGCAGCCGGGACTCGAACCGGCACCCACATGGGGTGGCTTTCCCCGCTAGGCCACCCTTGCAGCCCCTTCTTCCCCCTGCACTGAGGCCCCTCCTGCCTCTTGGTCTGTTTCGGGTGGGGCAGGCTCCAGGGAGGCTTCCACGGTGGGCAGCAGGCAGTGGGCAGCGGGCAGCGGGCAGCGGGCCTTTCTCCATTGAGACTCGCGAGGATGCCGCTTCCCAGGGAGGGACAGGGACCCGGCCTTGCCCTCGCCAGCCTCCTCCCACCTCGCCCACTTGTCTGCTCTGAATCCCAGCTGCAGGTGGGGCTTGGTTGCCCGTGGCAGCGGCTTGGAGACTCCAAGTGGGCCCCGGTCCTGGGTCCGAGGTGTCCTTTCCTGGGGCTGGCGTTTGGCCTTGTGGTTGACACCCGCGTCTCGCTGCCTGGGCTCGATGCCTGGCTCTGGCCCCGACTCCAGCTTCCACTTGAGCACCCCTGGGAGGCCGCGGGTGGGGGCTCATGCACCCCTGCCAGCCGCGTGGGAGACCCAGGTGGAGCGCCAGGCTCCCAGGTTCAGGCCAGGCCAGGCCAGCCATGGCTGTCGCGGGCGTCTGGGGAGTGAACCAGCAGATGGGAGCATCTCTCTCTCTCTCTCTCTCTCTCTCTCTCTCTCTCTTTCTCCCCCACCCCCACCTCTCAAATAAATGGAAAGAAGAGGGGAGAGCCTTCTGATTAAAAAAAAAAAAAAGGCAGAGGGAGCGCTCTTTGTTGTGGACGGATGGGGGATGGGCAGCAGGGTCCCTGGGGGCCCTGAGCGGAGGGGCTTTTGCAGTCTGGGTTTGAGCTTTTCCCCCTTGGCCAGTGGCTGGGGGGAGCTGAGCCTCACTTCCTCCTTGAAGTGGGTGCTATGGGTGGTCTGTGGTGAGACAGACAGAAACCGCCTGTGTGTGAACGAGACGCGGCTCTGTTCCCCACGGCTGTGCCCGTACGTGTTCTGGACCCACTGAGTGCTAAGGCGGGGAGGGGGGAGCCACGAACAGTGCTCTGAGTTGGGGGCCCGAGGGTCTGCACGGCACTCGGCGGGTGGTGTTTGCGCGCCTCACTCCGTGCATGCGCCCACGCGTGATCGCGTGCGTGTTGTCATCTTCTGCGTGTGTGTGCGCATCCGTGTGAGCGTGTGCATAGGTGCCTGCGTGTCTGTGTCTCTGCACACATGTTCCCACGCGTCTGTTTGTGTGTGAGTTTTCATTAGAGTTCCTCCCATGTGTCTGCCTCTCAAACACACTTTAAGAGAAAGCCACTCTGGCAGCCTGCCTCGTCTGGTGCGTGGCCCCCGGTGAGCGGCGTTGTCAGCCCCTTTCGCAGATGAAGAACCGGAGGCCCAGAGAGGCTGAGTCGGTTGCCTGGGGCTGCAGAGCCACAGTGTGAACCCTGCGGGCTTGCTTCCGTGGGGCGGCGCTGGGTTCCTGTGGGCGGGAGGCACCATGGGGAGCTCGCGCACCTGCACGAGGTGTGCACAGGAAGGGGAGGGGGCGCCTCCACACCTGTGTGTGTGCCCAAGCCTGTCTGGTTCCGGCGCAGAGCCGTGTGTGGGGGTGCACTCATGGTGGGGGGGCGGGCTCCTTGAGGGTCCTGTGCGTGTAGGACCCCACGCCCGGTTCTGGAGTGACAGCTCTTGCGGCCACCTTCTCGCAGGTCAGAGCCTGGCTTTGCTTCTTTCCCCCACGGGCGGGCAGGCGGGCGGGCAGGGCACCTCCTTGGGAATTCCTGTGGAATTCTAGGCATTTGGCCTTTCAAGGGCAGAGGAGGCACACGGAAGATCCCAGGGTGCCAGGGCCCTGCAGCTCCTTGCGCGGGGGCGGCCGAGCCCGTGGTGCTTGCGGAACCGGAAGCAGAGCAGCTCTGCCCAGGGCCTGGAGTGTGGCCAGCAGCCCTCACCTGCCTTGGCACGGCTCCCTCCAGGCAGGGCCGCGGGGTCTGCCCTGGGCTGGTGACGCAGGCACCCTGTCCCTGTCTCCCGGCTCTGTCACCTCCATGCCTCTGCTTGATTAAGCCAGGCCTCTGCGTCCCTCTCGCCCAGTGGCCAGCGGACAGCGGACAGCTGCCCCCGCCCCGCCCCCACACCTGCAGTCCCAGCCGCTGGCCGCCGTGAACAGGGCCACATTCGAGGATGGCGCCTTGGCAGATGTCCTGGAGTTGAGCATCTGCACATGACGTCCTGGACTGGGGCGGGGCCTCCATCCAGTGACAGGTGGCCTGCGGGAGAAGGCAGCGAGCAACCAGGAGGGGCTGTGCACAGGGAGGCAGAGAGGGGCAGAGGGCCCTGGAGTCAGTGAAGTGGGAAGAGGCAGGAAGCTTCCAGCCAGGCCTTGGGGGGGCGCCGTGATGGCAGCCCCCCAAGCCCACGTGGCACCCGTAGCCAGCCTCTTCTCCGTGGCCTGCCCGCTCACTTTCAGCAGCCACAAGTGTCTGCAGCAAGTTCAGAGAGCACAGTACCTCTGCTCAAGGCCAAGGCCGGACTCCACCTCCTGCTCCTCAGGAGGGACCCCCACTTTGCTGTTCAGACCAGCGGGGTGCTCTTGTTTCCAGAGGAGCTGGGGGGAGGGGCAGGAGAAACCAGGACTCTCAGATGTGGAGCTGGTGCGTACCTGGTCTCAGCTGACTTCCCTGTGTGCCCGCCCAGCCTCCGTGGGAAGGAGCCAGCCCGAATCCGTGGATGCAGAGCAGGTCCAGGAAGACACCAGGATTTGCTGGGCTCCTCTGGGCACAGGATTCCCCTGGATTCTTCTCCTCCCCCCTCCCCCCACCAGGAGCTGTGCACTGTGGATCCGGTTGGGAGCCTGGGGTCCCGTCCAGCTAGCTCCAAGTGCCCTCCTCCCCAGAGCCCTGGGCGCCCACCCACTGTGCTTCCCAGTGCCCCCTAGCTGCACCTCCTGGCAGAGTTCCTTCCCTGTGCGCAGGTGCACGCCCAGAGGGAGCAGGGAGGGGCCGGCTGCTGCGCCTCCCAGAGGGGCAGATGGGGAGGTGCCGGAGCCCACGTCCCACGCAGAGCTGCCCTGGGATGCAGCAAAGCCGCTGTCCCGCGGGGACCCCTGCTTGCTCAGCTCCTTCCTACCGCCCTGTCTTACTTCCCGGTGGCTCCCCCGAGACCACGCCTTCCCTTCCAGAAAGCCACGGCACCCGCATCACCAGCTCAGACTGTGCCTCCGCGGCACGGGAGCTGGGATGAGGTCATGTCTGACGCCTCCGGCTTCGTGTCTTCCCGGCTGTCCTCCATGTCCTGCAGAAAAAATCTCACTTCCTCGGCTCAGCCTCGGGCCGTCCTCTCAGCCCTCTGCTGCCTCCCCTGGCCCCTGAGCCTGCGGGCCAGCCCGGCCTGGGCGAGGAGGGGCGGGAGCAGGACGCCTGCTGGCGTGGTGCACGCGCCTGTTGGGTGCCGACTTGGGCTGGATGCCCCAGGACTTCTAGAAAAACCCCCGCTGCAGGGACCGCATGTGGGATGGGGGGGGCGGGGGGGAGGGGGAGAGACACAGCCCTGGGGAGGCTCCGAGTGTGGAGCACCAGGGGACCTGGCAGGCTCAGACTGGCCGGGGCTGGGATGAGTCACGGTTGCCAGGCAGGATAAGCGGTCTGAGAAATGATGCTGGCCCTGTTTTGCCCACTGAGTCATCACTGAGGAATGGGAAGTATTTCCCCCTCCCTCCGCCTCCCTCAAAGAGCGATTGTGTCTGTGCCCCTCGGGGCTGTGTTTGCCTTGGGCCAGCGGAATTCACTGGCCTTGGGTTTTTCTTTTTTTATCCCAAGTCTGCTGCATTAGCCAGGACTGATAACAGAAGACTGAACCTAACGGGACCCAACCGAGCTGGGCTCAAGCCAAAGCAGAATGTGTTGCTTGGTGTCACTGGAGAGTTGGCAGTGCGACAGCCTCAGGCGTTGCTGGATCCAGGGGCCGGCACAGGTGCAGGGGAGTTCTCTCCATCTCTTAGCTCTGCTTGCCGCTGCGTTGGCTTTTCCTCCCGGGTGGGCTCCATCCACCTGCTGGTGAAGATGGTGCCTGCAGCCCCAGGCTCCCGCTCACCAGCCCGGTAGAGAATTCTCCCTCTTCTTCTTGGGGTCAGGGCCAGCGCTGTGGCATAGTGGGTAAAGTTTCTGCCTGCGATGCCAGGATCCCATATGCGCGCTGGTTCAGGTCTCCTCTGTTCCACTTATGATCCAACTCCCTGCAATTGTGCCTGGGAAAGCAGCAGATGATGACCCAAGAGCTTGGGCCCCTGCACCCATGGTTGGAGGCCTGGAAGAAGCTCCTGGCTTCTGACTTTGGCTTGGCCCAGCCCTGGCCATTGTGGCCATCTAGAGAGTGAACCAGCAGGTGGAAGACCTCTTTCTCTGTAAATGTGCCTTTCAAATAAATAAATAAATATTTAAAAAGATTTTATTTATTTATTTGAGGGGCAGAATTAGAGAGGGAGGGAGAGAGAGAGGTCTTTTACCCACTGGTTCACTCCCCAAATGGCTGCAATAGCCGGAGCTGGGCTGATCCGAAGCCAGGAGCTTCTTCCAGGTCTCCCACGTGGGTGCAGAGGCCCAAAGACTTGGGCCATCTTCTACTGCTTTCCCAGGTCACAGCAGAGAGCTGGATTGGAAGCAGAGCAGCCGGGACTCAAACTGGCGCCCATGTGGGATGCCGGCATTGCAGGCAGTGGCTTAGCCTACTATGCCACAGCGCTGGCCCAATAAAGAAATCAGCCTTTAAAAAAAGGACAGTCGTGGACCCCTCTCACCGGTATTGGGACGCTACTTCATTGCATTTGTGGGAACCAGCCCTCTGTTCTGGGGCTATGGACCCTCAGCCTCATCTCTGGGGAAGTGGTGAAGAGTATGGGACCTGGAGTCCCGGGTTTGAATCCTGCCTGGCGACTGCCTAGCTGTGTGGCCCTGGGCAGCTCGTGCACCCTCTCTGGGCCTCCATTGTCTCATCTGTACGATGGGTGTCACGGCGTTTCCTGCCTCGCAGGGTCAGGATCCGATGGCTTGTGTCGGCCACTGTGCACAGCTGGCCCCCGCACCCTGGGCACGTTGCAGGAGCTGTTGACTGCTGCTGAGTGACTGGATGATTAAAAAGGCGAGTGTCCGTCTTTCGCTCTGAGCTCCGTCAGCGCGTTTCTTCAGCCCACAGCGCTGTCGAACTGGGCTCAGACTTGGTTTCCCCAGGAGCCGACCCGGAGACGGGGAAGTGGCTGCGAGTGGTGTCCTGGGTGGTGGTCCCAGCAGACATGGTGGTCACATCTCAGAGTCCAGGGTGTGGCCTCCCTCCCACCCCCACGTCTCCAGGGCCTTCCTCTTCCTCCCTCCCACCCCACATCACCAGGACCTTCCTCCTGGCCACATCCCACAGGGAGTGAGCCTTGCCGGGAAGGCGATCTGCAGAAATGGCTGACACAGCCCAGCGAGCGCCTCCCTGCATCGGTTCTGTCTTCTGGGTCCTCCTCCCTTCTACAGGGCGGGGCCTGGGTTCTCCCTTGTGTGACCCTGGAGGGGGCTGCTGGCTTCCCTGTGTGCGGGTCTCAGCCTGCTCAGGGGGTCGCGCTGGAGGGCCCGGCGCTGTGGCAGGGCGGGTGAAGCCATCACTTGCAGCACCAGCATCCCACCTCCGAGTGCAGGTTCGAGCCCTGGCTGCGCTGCTTCCGATCCAGCTCCCTGCTGGTGCACCTGGGAAAGCAGTAGACGGTGGCCCAAGTGCTTGGGCCCCTGCACCCATGGGTGAGGCCCAGATCCAGGCTCCTGGCTTCAGCCTGGCCCAGCCCTGGCTGTTGTGACCCCTTGGGGAGTGAACCAGCAGGTGGAAGATCTCTCTGTATCTCTCCTTCTTTCTCTAACTCTGCCTTTCTTTTAATTATTATTATTATTATTATTATTATTATTATTAGAAAGAGTTACAGAGAGAGGTAGAGACAGAGAGCAAGGTCTTCCATCCACTAGTTCACTCCCCAGATGGCCACAATGGCTGGAGCTGCGCCGATCTGAAGCCAGGAGCCAGGAGCTCCTTCCGGGTCTCCCACGCGTGTGCAGGGGCCCAAGGACTTGGGCCATCTTCCACTGCTTTCAGCTCTGCCTTTCAAACAAACAACTCTTGTGACGAGGGAGGGGGTGGAAGTGGCAAGGAGGCTTAGCCTCTGAATTTGCACATGGCGTCTGTCGGCTGTGTGGGTGGGAGCAAGTGCCCGCAGGGTGAGGAGGCGGGGCTCGCGGCGGGGACGGCTGGGAGACGCTAGCCGGGGCTCGCAACCCTGCCTTCTGCGAGTGGAGCTGGCTGAACACGGGGCTCGGCTTCCCCGAGCGGAGAACTGGGGGGTGAGCCGGGGCAGCGCTTGTGCCAGGGGCGGGGCGTCCTCGCCAGCGGGATCGCAGGGGGCTCGGCCGGTCCCCCAGGGGGAGGCGCGGTCGCACAGTCTGAGGGCCAGAACACACTTGGCCAAGCGGGTCCCACGGGACGGCGGGAACAACACGTGGCCGGGCGGAGGGGGCTGGGTGCACAGGCTGCTGTCAGACTGGGGCTTCTGCAGGGGCGGGGCCCAGGTCTCCCCGCCCACCCTCTTAGGTAGAGTTATAGACAGTGGGAGGGAGAGACAGAGAGAGAGGTCTTCCATCCGCTGGTTCACTCCCCAGTGGCTGCAATGGCCAGAGCTGCACCGATCCAGAGCCAGGAGCCAGGAGCCTTCTTTGGGTCTCCCACGCGGGTGTAGGGGTCCAAGCACTTGGCCATCTTCTACTGCTTTCCCAGGCCACAGCAGAGAGCCAGATCGGAAGTGGAGCAGCCGGGACTAGAACCAGTGTTTACCAGTGTCCATATGGGATGCCGGCACCGCAGGCAGAGGATTAGCCTACTGCACCACAGCGCCGGCCCCCTCCCGAGGTTTTATTACCCATAGCCCTCTTGGTCCTGGGCAGAGAGGAGTCCCTGGGCTGCTTTCCTTGGGGCATGGCTGGGCCCACCCCTGAAGTCGCTGGGGTACAGCAAGATGGGGGAGGGGTGTGCAGTCCTGGGCTGCTTCCCAGCTGTGGCGTGCCTTCTGCAGAGGCTTTGCTTTGCGTGGGGCCCCGTCTCGCACACACATGCTGATTCCTGTCTCCTCCCGCCCCCTCCCCGGGCGTCATGAATGGGAAGGCAGCCCCGCAGAGATGTGCAGTGCGCATCCTGTGCAGCCGCCCTGAGGCTCCCGCGGGGGCCACAGGTTCGTCTCTGCTCCTCACAAGCCCTGCTGGGACAGTCACTCTCCCTGTCCCTGTGGCTAGGGGTTGTGTCCCTGTGAGCACAGCCGTTGATCCCAGGTGGGCACAGGGCCCAGTGAACTGGTTCAGTCATGCGCCTTCTGCTGATGCCTTTGGGGAATGGGTGTTCTCTTTCCCCGGGACCACATACGTAGTGGGGATAAGCCCAGCCCGGCGCTCCCGGTGGCCATGCCGGTGACCAGGACAGAGCCATGCCGGGACAGAGGTGCTTGTCTGCGAATGCTGCCATCAGACAGGAGATCAGAATCGAGAGATGGAGAGAGAGAAATTCCAAATGATAGCATTTGTGCTGCTGGATCCAGCCATGCCTGAAGCCCTCACCAGGGACTTCCTCATAATGGGAATCAGTAAAATCCCTTTGATGCGGATTTATGTCCTTGCGGCTCAGAGTCAGCTTAGTGACCCGGGACCATGTGACTGCTTGGCTCATGATGTGGATTAAGTGAACTAATGATACAGAAATGGCCAAGGTCACTTTCCCGGCGCGCGGGAGAGGCAGAAGTCTGAGGTCGCCTCTGCCGTCTGCGCAGAATCAGTACAGGCGGAGTCCAGCTCCTCCGGACCCCACCCCCCACCCCGTTTCTTTTCCCAAGGCCGGAGCGGCAGCTTGGGGTCTGCGAGCGTGCCTGTTTACCCTTCATCCCCTGACAGCCCTCCCAGATTTCAGCTGCGTCCCCCTGAGCGGGCTCACTGCCTGGGCTGCCTCCTCCAGGCTGTCCCCCGCCCACCCCCAGGCTCCTGTGTGTCCCTCTGACCTCATCCCCTCTGCTTCTCGCTCTGCGTGCCCCTCCTGGCGGGCCAGCCGCAGATGTGTCTGTTTTCTCTTGTTTAATCTGAGCTGGCAGCGGAAGCCTGGGGGATGTCCCTGGCATCTCTGGATCTTGGTTTCCCACCTGCACCCTGCAGGAGCCGGGACCAGGATCCCAGGGGATCCCGGAAGTCCCCCCCGCCCCGGGGAGGAGAGGCGGGGAGGGCAGGAGCCGGCACACGGTGCGGGGTTTCGGGGAGCAGGTCCCTGCGGGCACGCGGGGCTGAGTATAGAACACGCGTCCAGGGCCGCATCCCGCGTGGGCTCTGGTGCTGCCCCGCACCTGCTCTCCTGTTCGCTGCAGACCCCACCGTTCCCTGGCGTCTGCCTTCCCCGCGGAGTTCGAGGGCGTGTGTGTGGCTGATTTCCCCATTCCCTCAAGGGTGGGGAGGGAGGTCTGTGCCTCCAGGGCCGCTTGCTTCTAACCACACTCGGCCAGGACCGCGTGGGCAGCCTCTCACCACGCGGGGAAGCGCCTGGCCCTTCATGTGATTGGGGCCCTGGGTTTTGTCCCCAAATGCTGCACGGGGAGCCTGGCGTGGGCCTGGGTTCTCTGCTTGCGGAAATGCCCCAGCCGCTGGGAAGCCGGGGTCGTGGACCACTGGGCGCAGGTGCAGGGAGAAGCCGGCCTGCCGTCTGCCCACAGCCCAGGAGACACTGCCGTCCCCTGGCGCCCAGGCGGGGCCAACAGCGTGGCCAGGAGGAGAGAGCGTCCATCCAGCAAGATCAGCACAGGACCCACAGGACCCCAGTCCACTTCGGATGTCGGATCCACGAGAGAGGGTTTTTCAGCCCAGGGTAGTTAGGGACAGACTGATGGCTCAAGGTTTACCTCGGGGGCGGGGCAGCCCACAGATGAGGCCCCTCCCCCTCAGGTTTTCCCTCCTCCTCCTCCTGCCTTAAATTTAGGATTTTTTTTTTTTTTTTTGACAGGCAGAGTGGACAGTGAGAGAGAGAGACAGAGAGAAAGGTCTTCCTTTGCCGTTGGTTCACCCTCCAATGGCCGCCACGGCCGGCGCGCTGCGGCCGGTGCACCGTGCTGATCCGATGGCAGGAGCCAGGTGCTTCTCCTGGTCTCCCATGGGGTGCAGGGCCCAAGTACTCGGGCCATCCTCCACTGCACTCCCTGGCCACAGCAGAGAGCTGGCCTGGAAGAGGGGCAACCGGGACAGAATCCGGCTCCCCGACCGGGACTAGAACCCGGTGTGCCGGCGCCGCAAGGCGGAGGATTAGCCTAGTGAGCCGCGGCGCCGGCCCTGCCTTATTAGATTTAGTTCATGGGGCTGGGGAGCTCTGGGCTGTCTCAGGACGGCCATTTGTGGCTGAGGTCATGGGTCGCGTCGGGAAGCTGTGTGCGCTGTCCACAGTTGAGTCCATCTGGGAGAGGCAGACTCGCTGGTCTGTGGAGTGCACAACCTGCTCGATCCCACAGGGCCGCCCTGCTCCCCCCGGGAGTTCTCCTGACTCCCGGTGACACCTTCCCTCTCCTCCCACGGGTTCCAGGAGAGCCACGGGCCGCCCCGCCATCTGCCGCAGGGGCTCGGCCGCGGGTGCCGGGAGCCAGGTCGGGACTTCCTGCCCGCCGTGTGTGTGTGTGTGTGTGTGTGTGTGTGTGTGTGTGTGTGCCTCCCCGGCTCTCACCCCCAGCCCCAGGCTGGCATAATTTTAGAAACTTCACAGAGGCTGCGCGGCTGGGCTCTTGGCCCAGCGCCTGGGGGGCCAGCCGGGTCTTTCCCGGCCCGTGGACAGAGCGCCTCTGTGCTCCGCGGGGCCGGCTTCTGAGGGGCCATTGTGTGTGGACGAGCTGCAGCACACTCGCCTCATTGTGGGGACCCCGCCGCCCCGGCCTGCCTGGCTGGATTATTTTGCAAGTCCGGTGCCAACTTCTCTGCGCCTCTCCCGAGGTCCCCTTAAGCCCCCAGGGGCGGTGAAGGCGGGGGGTGGGGAGGTAGCATGGGCTCAAGGGTCCCAGGGGTCAGCCGAGGTCTCAGAGCTGCAAGGTGGCTGTAGGGGGCGGGGCGGGGTTCCAGGAGCCCAAGGAGGGCGGCGTGGGGGTGTGGGGGAGCAGCCACACCTTTTTTTTCTTCTTCTTCCCAGGCTGGGCCAGGAGAGCCCAGGCTTTTCAGATTCCAAAGAATTGCCCGGTTCCCGGAACAGGCAGCCCGGAGACTTCTGGAACGCACTGACTCCCGCTTGGGACGCACTCGGAGGGCGAGTGTGGCTGGATGGGGGAACCAGGGATGGACCCGTTTTCTGGATTTGAAAACTGAGGCTCTGGGTGGCCATGCAGCTGCAGCCTACACCCTTGGGTCCCCTCAGTGCCAGTCTCTCTCCAAAACCAGTGCCACCGACATGCAGTTCAAGGCCACTGCGGAGCGGTGTGGCTGTCCACGGGGCTGCGGGTGGACGTTCTGTCCGCTTGCAGTTCCCGGCCCCCCACTTCCTGTCTCTGTGACTCAGCCTGTCCTAGACACTTCCTGTGGGTGGAGCCATGTCACCCGCAGCCTCCACGGCTGGCCGCTGTCACCCCCTGGCCATCGTTGTCTTTGCTAAAATCGCATTTGTTAGAGCAGGAGGGAGACAGAGAAACAGAGCCATCTCCCATCTGCTGGTTCACCCCCCAAATGCCTGGGACGCCCTCTGGGTGTCCCACGTGGGTGGCAGGGGCCCAGCTTGAAGGCAGGGATGCGGCAGCTTCCAGAATAGGGTGCAGAATGAGGCTCTGGAGCCAGACTGCCCGGTAAAGCCGCCCCCTGTGATGCCGGCATCCTGTGTGGGCACCAGTTCGAGTCCCGGCTGCTCCTCTTCCAATCCAGCTCTCTGCCATGGCCTGGGAAAGCAGTGGAAGATGGCCCAAGTCCTTGGGCCCCTGCACACGCATGGGAGACCCAGAAGAAGCTCCTGGCTCCTGGCTTCAGATTGGCGCAGCTCCAGCTGCTGTGGCCATCTGGGGAGTGAACCAGTGGATGGAAGATCCCTCTCTCTCTCTCTGTCTCTCTATCAAACTGCCTTTCAAATTAAATCCACCCGCATTATTTTCATAACGGCCCTGCTGTGAATGTTGGAAGACCCCTCGCGGCTGACGGGCGGCTGCTGGTGGCAGGGGCTCAGCGAGGTCGTGTGGCCAGGCTGGGAGTCAGGGGTGCTGCTGGAGCGGGGAGATGCCCCTGGCCGGGGTCCAGCGTGCAGCCCGCCAGGATCACAAGTTCCGGTAACACAGCAGGAAGGCTGTGGCCGGATGCTGCAGCCTGTGGTCAGTGGCCTGGGCTCCAGCCCAGCTTCGGCGTCCGTCGCTAGGTCCCTACCTGGGCCACATCAGCCCACCTTCCTGAGGTTCTCGCTTCTATAACACAGGGTTTGCAGTAATAGCTAGGGCTTCCCGTGTGAATGCCGGTTCGAGTCCCGGCTGCTCCAGTTCCCATGCGGTTCCTTGCTAATGTATCAGCAAAAGCAATAGAGGAGACCTGGAGGGAGCTCCTGGCTCCTGGCTTCAGCCTGGCCCAGCCCTGGCTGGTGCAGCCATTTGGGGAGTGAACCAGTGGATGGAAGATCTCTCTTTCCTGATCTCTCTGTCACTCTGCCTTGGAAATCAATCAATCAATCAAACAATCAATCCGTTAAAAAATAATGTCTGCCCATTGGGTTATTATAAACACTAACAGAGATACCACACATGAAACAAGCAAACAGTCATTCATTGGCTGTTGTCCCTCATACTCGGTTATTTCTACTAGTAGTTCTACATTAACTATTATTGTTTACCATAAGAAGACGTCCAGCCGGCGCCGCGGCTCACTAGGCTAATCCTCCGCCTAGCAGCGCCGGCACACCGGGTTCTAGTCCCAGTCAGGGCGCCGGATTCTGTCCCGGTTGCCCCTCTTCCAGGCCAGCCCTCTGCTGTGGCCAGGGAGTGCAGTGGAGGATGGCCCAAGTGCTTGGGCCCTGCACCCCATGGGAGACCAGGAAAAGCACCTGGCTCCTGCCTCTTGCCATCGGATCAGCGCGGTGCGCCGGCCGCAGCGCGCTGGCCGTGGCGGCCATTGAAGGGTGAACCAACGGCAAAGGAAGACCTTTCTCTCTGTCTCTCTCTCTCACTGTCCACTCTGCCTGTCAAAAAAAAAAAAAAAAAAAAAAAGACGTCCAGAAGTTTATATTCATCAACTTGGCCTCACCTCCTCCAAGAAGCCCTCCCTCACTGCCCCTCTCACTGCACCTAGGGCTCTGCACTGCCTTCTGCCCTTTTCCTGTTGACGGTTACCGACAATGGCATTTGGAGGCCTTGTCTAAGGCCTGCCTCTCCACTGACCTCAAAGTTAGTCTTGGCTACTGCTTGTTTTCCAAGGCCTGCTGTGGGTGCTGGCACCGGGTCATGATCCTTAAATATTGCTGTGTCACTGAGCACGGACAGAGCAGGTGCAGTCTGGGCACGTGAGCCAGGCCACTCCTCGGGGAGGGGGAGCAGCTGAGGGGTCTTTCGCAGGGGATGCTTGGTGAGGTCCCCGGACCCCAGCCCTGGGAGCTGTGCCAGGCGCCATCTGTCTTCACGCTGCTCGTGTCCAGGTGGGTGTGGGGGAGGCCAGCCCAGCCCTACCTGGAGGCGTGTGTCTACTCCACACGTCGTCACGTGGAGTGTGGCACCTGGCTCTCACCTGCTCAGTTCAGGGGTCAGCTCCTTGCTGGGTGTGGCCTTGACCAAGTCACTCCCACCCATGTGGGAGACCCGGATGGAGCTCCAGGCTCCTGGCTTCTGCCTGCTCCAGCCCCAGTCATCGCGGCCATCTGGGGAGCAAACCAGCAGGTGGAAGGTCCCTGTCTCTGTAACTCTGCCTTTCAAATAAATTAATCTTTAAAAAAAAAATAGAAAGAGAAGGTCTTTACAGAGCACCTGCTGTGTGCCACGCCGGCACTCAGCCCCAGGGTCGGCGACGCCGGCTGATAGCTGCTTGTTTTCAATAAACCAGATTTCTAAAAACCATGTTTATGAGGCTGTCAGGGAAACATAAGCTCAGGCTGGCGATGCGGGTGGAATTCGGGAATTCCTGTTCCCTTTTCTTGGCGTGTTGCACTTCTGTGGTTACACTCGTCAAGAAAGATTCCTTATCTCTCAAAGCTCCAAGTAGAATTTTCCAGATGAAGTGTTGCTGTGCTGTCAGGGGCTTGCTTCAGCGTCACTGAGACAGGAAAATCTAGTCCCCGAAAAGGTTTTCTGCAAAGAAGCGCTGGGGAGGGGTCAGGTGAGGCTGCCTCCTGCAGCGCCGGCATCCCATATGGACACCGGTTCGAGTCCCGGTTGTTCCACTTCCCATCCAGCTCCCAGCTAATGGGCTGGGAAAGCGGCAGAGGGTGGCCCAAGTGCTGGGGCCCTGCACCCAGGTGGGAGACCTGGATGGAGTTCCGGGCTGCTGGGGCGTTCTCCGTGGGGACAGTGTCGTCTGGCCCTGGGCGCAACTGTGAGGGTTCTCCGTCGGCCCAAAGCTGGGCGATTCTCTTTCCTCTCTCCTCCTCCCCTTCTCCGCCCTGCCCCAGCCGGGGTCTTCTCTTTTCCTTATTCTTTGTCTTCCTCCCTCTTTTCCCTCCTTCTTTCATCCTTTTTTTTTTTTTTTAAATTTCGAAGACAGAGATACAGAGACAGACAGAAATCTCCAGTCCACGGGTTCTCGTCCCAGATGCCCGCAGTGGGGCAGGTTGGGCCAGGCTGAAGCCAGAAGCCTGGAGCTCCATCCAGGTCTCCACGTGGGTGGTGCGGGCCTGGACTGCTGCCTACCAGAATGTGCAGTAGCAGGAAGCTGGAGTCAGAAGTGGAGCCGGGTGCTGGGTGCTCTGAAGTGGGACACAGGCGTCCCAAGTGGCCAGCGCCAGGCTGCTACGCGCTCTCCTCTTCTTCGCCCCCTCCTGCCTGCCCCAGGCGGTAGGGACGTGGGGCTGGGAGCAGGTGGGGCCCAGGGAGAGCCCTGGCCAGGCTCCTTTCTCTCTGGCCAGCCCTCCCGATGCATGCAGGGTCCTGCCTGGGACCGGAAGGGACAGCTTTTCAGCCGCGAGGAACCCCAGGCCACGTGGGGATCCCTGGGAGTCCCTAGAAGCAGGGCTGACACTGAGCTGTCCCCACCCACCCATGTGCACGGGCTCAGCATCCTGTCTGGGGCCATCATCTTACTGGAAGTCTGCCACCTGTCACAGCCCACCGGGCAGGTTCACGGCGCACCTGTCCACGCATGGGGGAAATGGGGTGGAAATGGGCGTCCTCCCAGATCTGCCTGGGCGATGCTGGGTCCAGGTTTTCACGGTGGTTGGCGAGGAAGGGGCGGCCTTCCCGCGGCCGGGAGCCTTGGGGGCTGGTTCCAGCTGAAGGCTCCACCCGAGTGCCCGCGGGTGCCGTGGTGGCCCTGCTTCCGGTCCCATGACCACGGCCCATGTCCGAGACCCTGTCACCGGGGCAGACAGTGCCTTGGAAAGGCTGGGCCCCAGCCCTTTCGGGAATTTGCCCAAGGGAAGCAATCCTAAAAAAGGCAAAGAAAGGCCACGAGGGAGGCCACCGATTAAAATAGGAACAACTCGGGCGTGATGTGCGTGTGGCTCCCAGCGCGGGCGGGCACAGACAGGAGCCTGGCCAGCTGCAGCGCTGAGCTGTGGGTGTAACTGCCCCTCCCTCCCCCCCGCTGAGCTGGGGCGGGCTCTGTGGTCTTCCAGCCACCCGCTGACACTGCCGCGTGCTGGGACATGTGACGTGTGACACGCCGTGCCCCCACGCCTCTGCCAGTGCTTCACGGCTGAGACCCACGCGCGTGCGTCACTCTGACACTGGAAACTGACGTCTGCAGGCGCCCGTCCTTGTCGGCCTGGGCCTGTGGGCTCCTGCCGGAGACGGACACGGGGAGGGAAACCCGAGGGTCCCCGTGAGGCCCCTGGGGACTCGGTCTCTCCCCATCAGGTGCCTGATGGCAGCTCGGCCAGCCAGAACCCCTTCCTGGACACGGAGGCAGGGATGTTTATTTTTCTAAGAGACTTTAAAAAGGCCTTTGTTTAAATGCAACAAATACATGCTTATTGTTTTCAAAGGAAAAAAGCCCCGAATTGCATCAAACAAAGCCGTGTCTGCACCCCCCGCCCCTGGTCAGGCCACTCTTGGCCGTGCCTGGCTTTTCTTTTAGATTTTTTCCCATCAAGTGTTTCCAAAGTTTACTTTAGCCGCAGCTCCAGTGAAAAACAGGTTGTTCCCCGCGGCCTGGCGCCCGGACACGTGTGGATGAGCTCCGTAGGATGATCCTCGGGCGGCTCCGCACTTCCCTGGGCCGCCTCCTCCAGGCAGTCCCTTTGCATTCACAGAGAAGGGCGTCCGGACACGACCCTGGCACAGATCCCTCGTCTGTCACTTCCCGTGGTCGCACGGCTGCGTGTTGCACTGAGGGGGTCTTGCTAAGCTTCCTGGAACATCCCGGGCCCGCCCCTTCCTCCTCAAAGGGCAGCGTGGCAGCCCCGGAGGGGGTTTCCAGGAGCTGCTGGTCCAGCTCCTGTGTGTGTGCGTGGACGTGTGTGTGTGCATGTGTGTGTGTATAAGTTTGTGTGTGTGGATGTTTGTGTGTGTGGATGTGTGTGGACTGTGTGAATGTGTGTGGATGTGTTTGTATGTGGATTTGTGTGTGTATGTATGTTTGTGTGTGTGGATTTGTGTGTATGGATATGTGTGTGTATGAGTTTGTTCGTGTGTATGCGTGTGTGTGGATGAGTTTGTGGGTGTGTGGATGTGTGTATGAGTTTGTGCGTGTGTGTGTGAATGTATGTTTGCGCATGTGTGTATGGATGTGTGTGTATGAGTTTGTGCCTGGGTGTGTATGTATGTGTGTATGTGTGTATGTGTGTATGTGTTTGTGTGTGTATGTGTGTGTTTGTGTGTATGGATGTGTGTATGAGTTTGTGCGTGTGTGTGTATGTGTGAATGTATATTTGTGCGTGTGTGTGTGGATGTGTGTGTATTAGTTTGTGTGTGTATGTGTGTTTGTGCATGTGTGTGTATGTATGTTTGTGTGTGTGGATGTGCTTGTCTTTGTGGATTTGTGTGTGTGTGGATGTGTGTGGTAATTTATTCGAGAGGTGGAGGTTGAGAGAGACAGAGTGTGTGAGTGACTGAGCGAGGGAGATTGCTCCCATCTGCTGCTCCACACCCCCCCACCAATGCCCACAGGGGTCCCAGGCCAGGCTGAGGGCCCAGGCGGGGAGGCAGGAATGCGATCCGCTTCTCCCATTACTTGAGCCATTGCCACGGCGCCCAGGGTGCACTGGCAGGAAGCCGGAGTCTCGAACCTGAGCCAGGAATCAACCCCGGGCATGGGGGAGGAGGGGGCATGGGTGTCTTCACTGCTGGCCCAAACCCCTGCTCCCAGCTCCTTCTGTTCTAACAAGGATTAGTTTTATTTATCTGCAAGGCAGGGTGACGGAGAGGGGAAGATGGGGAGAGAAGATCTTCCATCCACTCTCACTCCCCACGTGGCCACAGCAGCCAGGGCTGGGCCAGGCTGAAGCCGGGAGCCGGGAGCTCCATCCGGGTCTCCCACATGGGTGCAGGGGCCAAGCTCCTGGGCCACCCTCCGCTGCCTTCCCCAGCTCATCAGCAGGAAGCTGGCTGGGAAGTGGAGCAGCCGGCGGACTGGAAGCAGCGCTCGCTCGTACGGAACGCAACGTCAGTGTCAGTGTCGCAGGGGGCGGCTGAGCCGCTGGGCCACAGCCCCATCCCCCACTGTTTCATAATGGCCTTTGGTGCTGTCTCCACTGCCGGCTGTCAGGAGCCTGGTCACGTGAACAGCCCGTCAGTGCCAAGGTTCAAGGACACGCGCAGTGCCTCCCCCGTGCGGAATTCCCCCGACACGTCCTGGATGCACCTGGGACTGCCCAGGCCTGGGTTCCTGGACGGGTGACAGGGACGCCAGGGCACCTGCTGCTTCCAAGACCCGCGGCGCTGTTTCTGTTTGGTTTCACAACCTGCTTATGATGCCGGGAAAAGCCTGCCTGCGATTTAGAAACAAAGTGGGCCCCGGTCACTTCTCCTTTCTGCTCCTCGGCTTCTGCCTTTGTCACTGGAGGGCTTGGGGCCTCTGATGTCCGGGCTCTTCCCTTGCTGCCCGGCCCTGGGGACTTGCTGGTTGTCCTGCTTGGCCAGTGAGTTCTCTGACACGGACCTGCCGCGGGTCTGGCTGGGGGATGCGTCTCCGTTCGGGAGATGAGAACCGTACCAGCTTCTAGGGGAGAAGACTTGAGAAAGAGCCTGGTTGGTGCAGCAGTTAAGATACTGCCCGGAGGCCAGAGTTGCGGCACCGTAGGTTAAGTCTCCACTTGTGACCGGGGCATCCCGTGTCGGAGTGCAGGCTCTACCTCCCAACCACTCCCTGCTAATGCACCTGGGAAAGCAGCGAGAGGTGCCCAAGTACTGGGGCCCCTGCACCCACATGGGAGACTCGGATGGAGTTCCTGGCTCCTGGCTTCAGCCTGGCCCAGACCTGGCTGTTGCAGGATTTGGGGGAATGAATCAACAGACAGAAGATCTCTCTCTGTCTCTCTCTCTCTGTGTAATTGCCTTTCAAATAAATAAATTGAAAAAAGAGAGAAAGAGAGAGAGGGAAGTCCCAGAGGGGAGGAGTTCCCAGGGTTCCTTTGCACTTTGGTGTCTCATTGTGGTGGCCCCCAGGTGTTTAATTGGGGGGGCAGCCTCGCTCTCAGCAGGGCAGGTCAGTGGGAAGGGGAGCCGGCACATTCTCCCTCCTCGTGGGACACCCCGTGGGGACCAAGGCTTTCTGGATGGCACTGTGGGCTTGGAGGCAGGTGTGCGTGCCGTCCTTGTTCACTTACTCCTGGGCCAGGTGTGGGCTACGTGTCTGGGACACCTCAGTGACCTGCACACAGGAGCCCTGCCTTCCCGCAGCTGCCAGTCTAGGTGGTAGTGGGGGGGACAGATGTGGGGTAACAGCCGGGATGTAGTTGTCTCAGAGGTGATAAGACAAGGGGGTGAGGGACACGGGGTGCAGCTTCAGATACTGCTAGGGTGCCCGGGGGGTTGCTTCAAAAGGTGATGTTCACGCGGAGGCTTGCTAGAAGGCGCGAGCCATGGCGACACCTGGGCTGCCAGGAGGAGCAGTCAGTGCAAGGGTCCTGGGGCAGGTGCAGGAGCAGCAGCGAGGCCTGGAGGGTGATTGGAGATGGGGGCAGAGAAGAACCAGGGCTCACATCATGTCGGGGCCCAGAGGCTTCTGATGCCTTTCTAGACCGGGGAAACTGAGTCAGGAGCTCAGGAAGGGGTGCTGGTGGTTGGTGTCGTTAGTATGTTTGCTGTCTGGGACCATTTTCCTATCAGGGAGCTGTGTGGCTACGGCTAACAGCTCCAGCAGGAAGCAGACGGGTCCTGCCAAGAGCTGCTCCTGCCGGGGGCGGGAGGGGGTGGGGTGGTGGTGGTTTGTTCTGGTGGAAGGGAAGCTACCAGCAAACAGCAACCCAGTGATAGTTGTGTGCCGGAGCCCTCCCTTCTCAGGTTCACACCATTGCCAAGGCCACGCCGGGAAGGTAGAATGCCGGGAAGGTAGGACGCGGAGGGAAAGGGAGGTGTCTGCGAGGGAGGGGCCGACCGGCGGCCTGCGGCTGGGAATGGAACCAGCGGGGCTCGCGCCTCCCATGCCATCACTTAGACGGCTTCCAGGAGGCAGAGGGGGCTCCCCGCCCCCCAGACCCTCAGCAGGTTGGGCAATCCAGGGCCTTCCCCGCACCCCCAGCCCCATCTGAGCTTCTCCTCCTGGCCCCGGGAAGAGAAACTGACCTTGAACTTCAGGGGCCAGCAGCTGCTGCCGGGCGCCCCGGAGCTGATGGACAAACACTGGTGTTTGGGTTCAAATTCCAGGAAACACAGACAGCCCAGCAGGGGAGCCAAGCCCAGAGGAGGGCGCGTGGGAAGGTGGCTCCTTGGCTTGCGGGTGCCCTAAGCAAGGCTGGCCAGAGGGGCTGAGAGGCAGGGACGGGGCGGCCTCAGCTGTCTAACAGGGGTCAGCCTGGGGGAAGTCAGCTGACCGCTCACTTGGCCCCCGGGGCAACTGCCGCTTCCTGGCCTGTGGGTTGGGGCTCCAGATGCGTGTGCGGGCTGCGGGCCAAGGCTCTGAAGGGCCCAAAGGCCTGGAGCGCTCTGAGCTTCGCACCTGGAGCCTCCCAGCCTGGGTTCGGACCTCTGGGCCCCTGCGGCCACATCTGCAGACTTCCCAGTCGCCCTGACGGTGCTGACCGGGTGACTCTGCTCCTGCTCGGCCCCACCCCCACTGCCCAGCTCATGGAATGTGGGGCCGGGTGAGGGGGTGGGGTCTGGGCCAAGTACAGCCAGAGCACCCCGCCCCCTGCCCCAGGAGGGTTCCTAAGTCACAGGTAGTTGATTAATTGTTCAGGATGCACCAGTGAGGGGGTGGAAAAGCCCGAAGCTTGGCCGGACACAGTTGAAATCTCATTTCTAGTTCTTTTCTCGCCGCGTCCCCTGGGTCTGCTGCTTAACCTCTCTGGGCGCTCGGTGTCCTGGTCGGTGGAGCAGGTGCGTTGTGGCCAGAAGGAAGCCAGGTGAGGAGCCCAGCCCCTGAACGCTCGCTTCTGCTTCCTGCCCTGGACCTTGGCCTCCCGCCTCCCCCTTTGTTGGGATCCAGGCACTTTATGTTAAATAGAAACACAGGTGCACAGAGGACCCCCGGGCCCACTGGAGGATCCGTGGCTGTCACGGGTAAGGGGGTCAGGCCTCCGTCCAGAGGACACAATGTCCCCACAGAGGGGAATTCCCCACCGGGCAGAGGGCCGTGTGCTTGGGCCTGGTGAGGACAGAGGCGTCCTGGGCCAGTCTCCCGCAGCTCCCAGGAGCTCACCTGGCCTCTGGCTGGCACACTGGGTGCCGGTGGTCATGGATGGTGCCTCACCAGAAGCAGCAGGCCCAGGGGGTCGTGAAGTTCGCCGTGCCGTATCCTGGCTCGGTGACAGTCTGTGGCCTTGGGACACACCCACCCGCAACCATTCTTGGCTGTGTATCTGTCGCTCGGGCTGAACCGGGCATCCTGTCTGCCAGTTTACCCGAGCACACTCCCTTTTAGCTCCATCTTGGCGGCCCCAGGAAAAAGGCCTGGGCCAGGGCCAAGGCCAGGGGCAGCCCCGGCAGGCCTCTTGCCCTCCTGGCCTCAGTCTCGCCCTGTGCAAAGGCAGTGGTCAGAATCTCTGTAGCAGGAGCACTTTCCGGAATGAAGGGAGTGGGGCGGGCACATGTTTTGGAAATAGAAAGCTGTTGTGGAAACATCGGTCACCAGCATTGGGTGTTAACGTAGCACCTTCCATGGAGGCTGTTTGTACCAACTGGGTCCTTTTATTTAAGATTTATTTATTGGTTTCAATGTCAGAGAGAGAGAGGTGGCTTCTGTTTGCTGGTTCATTCTCCAAATGGCCACAGTCGCTGGGCCTCAGCCACACTGAAGCCAGGAACTCAGAACTCCATCGAAAGCGGCAGGGGCCCAAGCACTTGGGCTGTCCATCTTCTGCTGCTTTTGCCAGGCCGTTAGCAGGGAGCTGGGTCAGAGGTGGAGCAGCCGGGATTTGAACCGGTGCCCATATGGGATGCTTTACCTGCCCCCACACAACGTGGGCCCCAATCACTTGTTTCTTTTTCTTTTTAAAGTTTTATTTATTTTATTTGAAAGCCAGAGTTACACAGAGAGAGAAGGAGAGGCAGAGAGGGAGAAAGAGAGAGAATCTTCTGTCTGCTGGTTCACGCCCCAATTGGCTGCAATGGCTGGAGCTGTGCTGAGTGAAGCCAGGAGCTTCCTCTGGGTCTCCCATGTGGGTGCAGGGGCCCAAGCACTTGGACCATCCTCTACTGCTTTCCCAGGCCATAGCAGAGAGCTGGATTGGAAGTGGAGCAGCTGGGACTTGAACCGGCGCCCTTATGGGAGGCTGGCACTGCAGGCGGTGGCTTTCCCCACTACGCCACAGCGCTGGCCCCCTCACTTGTTTCTTGATGGGCATTCAAGGGAGTTCTACCTGTGACTGCTGTGAATAAGGCTACATACCTGTACACACTTGTTTAAATGTTTGTTTTCGATCTTTGGATACATTTTTTCAATCTTGGGAACCTGAATCAGTCCTTTGCCCATTTTAAGGCTGGTCTAACCGAATCTTTCATTGTGGTGGAGTGGGCCTAAGTGACATACAGCAGGTCAGCGGTTCTCTGGACCACGGTGGTGTCAAGTTCATTCATGATGTGATGGAACCGGCACAACTGTCCGTTCCCAGCAGCCACGTCTGTCTGGTCTTTCTTCTTTTTAAAGATTTATTTGAAAGAGAGAGAGAGAGAGAGAGATATCTTCCATGTGCTGGTTCATTCCCCAGATGGCTGCAACACCCAGGGCTGGGCCAGGCTGGAGCCGGGAGCCTGGTGCTCCATCTGGGTCTCCCCCGTGGGCAGCAGGGTCCAGGCACGTGGGCCATCTTCTGCTGCTTTCCCAGGCGCATCAGCAAGGACCTGGATGGGCACTTGTAAGGAGCAGAAATTCAACAGCTGCACCAGAATACCAACAAGAACTAGGCTGACACAGGTGATCCGCAGGGACTGGATATGAACCTCCCGTGGCCCGCACACACCCTCCTTGGGACCTCCTTGGCCTTACACTGACCCCTAAGTGTGTATATAAACTGCAGGCCGGAGAGGCCCAGGGAGACGCCAAACAGACTCTCGCGAGAGCGGCAGGGCAAAAGGCCCAGCTTGACCATTGCTCTCAGACCTTCCTGCAAGAGTGCTCTCCCAGCCAGCCCTGCACCTGCCCGACGCCGAGGCTCTGAGCTCTTCCCAGCTGAGGGTCTACTCGCCCTTGGAGACCTGCATTCCCCCGCTCAGAGGCACCACGCGTGCCGACGCTGTGAGAATCCACCCTCTGTGGCTAAGACAGGAGCGCCGGGGGTACTTCGGGAACCTTGGGTGGTCAGTTTGCCCAGTGCGTTGTGTGAATTAGAATGTGTGACTTCCCCACTGCGTAATAAAATCCTTACTGGAACCAACACAGCCTTGGTGCTGTTACCACACTCGAGACAGAACTGGAGCAGCTGGGACTCAAACCAGCGCTCATATGGGATGCCGGCATCACAGGCAGTGCCTTAAGCCGCTGTACCACAGTGACAGCCCCTCTGTCTCGGAGCCAGGAGCTTCTTCCGGGTCTCCCACGCAGGTGCGGGGGCCCAAGGACTTGGGCCATCTTCTACTGCTTTCCCAGGCCACAGCAGCGAGCTGGATCGGAGGTGGAGAAGCCGAGACTCGAACCAGCACCCATATGGGATGCCGGCACTGCAGGCGGCGGCTTTACCTGCTACGCCACAGCGCCGGCCCCAAGTGTCCATTTCTTAACGGTGTGGTCTGTTTTCTTGTTTTTGGGTTGGAAAAGTTCTTTCCACAGTCTGGATACCAGGCGCTCATTAGATACACGACTCGCACGGATCTCCTCCCATTCCCTGGTCTGTCTTCCTTCCTGAGAGCCACACACACAGCACTTCCTCATCCAGACTTTCACCGCCCAGGGTGATGTCAGCCATGTCCGCCGCAGGGTGCTCCTGGCAAACGCCTTCTATTCCTTGCGTAGCAGCTTCGGGTTGGAGATTCAGGCTCTGCAATTTTGGGTAGATTAAGGGAGAGTTCTGCAGCTCTCCCCATCTGTGAGCGCAGGCTGCGGTGTGGCGGGTGTTCAGGGGGAGAAAAAGGGAGCCGGCCCCTGGGGGAGACAGGAAGCTGAGGCAGCAGTGTGTAAGTCGGGACACTGAGGTCTGCGACGGTTGTTCTGTTGCAAGGAGGGGAGAAGAAGCAAGCATTGGCAGGGTTGTTTCTTGGGATCTTCTGCGGGTCTCCTGGACTCAGCCAGGGTCTCCCGTACCTCTCCTTGCAGCCTGAGGTTGGAGAATGCAGGTGGGCAGCTGGGCCTAAGCCACTCCTGTTTATTTCCGGAACAGTGGAAGGTGGCACCCACTAATTCCATCTACCTCGGGCACCGCGGTAAAGCCACCGATGGCAGGGCTGTTTCCAGCCCCCGCTGCTCCACTTCCGATCCCGTTTCCTGCTCATGTCCCGGGAAAAGCAGCAGGAGATGGCCCAAGTGCTTGGGGCCCTGCACCCCACCGCCCGCGTCGTGGGGACCCAGAAGAAGCTCCTGGCTCCAGCCTGGCCACTGCGGCCATCTGGAGAGTGGGCTCCCTCTCTGTAATCTTTGAAAATCAATCAATACATCATAAAACAAGAAGAAGAATCTACCAGGCAACTTCCCACACTTGCCACCACTTGGAGGCCCAGGTTAGGGAAGCAGGGCGGGCAGCCGTCCCCTGGGTCTGGACCAGCTCTGTGAGTCCGCCGGGCATCGGGCAGGCCCCCTGCCCACGGCCAGGACTCGGTCATGCCCTGGAGAGCCGTCCCGGAGAGCCCTGCCGGAGCCGGCACCCACTCAGGGGCAGATGTGGGAGCAGGAGTGACCCACTCCAGGGCTCCCTGTGATGGGAGAGGCCAACCCGGGGCGGCGCAGGGAGGCTTCGCGCAGCTCCGTGGCCCGCCCTTCGGCCCCACGAGCTCGAGGCCGAGCCCACAGAGGGTGGGCGGCCGGGCTGTGCCCGCACGCACAAACCCGAGAGCCGGGGCCAGGGACCGCCCCCCAGGCGGCGGCGAGCGCCAGGGGCGGGGGTCTGCGGGCTCGAAGTAGGTGGTCCGCCAGGCCCGCAGGTGGGGCGCCCGGGGGGTCGGAAACCCGGGGGGCGGGCGGTCGGGGCTCCGGGCGGTCGCGCGTGCCAGGACCGTATCGGGCAGGGGAGACGCCGGCGGTGGGCTCCGGGGCCCCCGATGGACCCTGGGGTAGAGATGCCGCGGCGGGTGCGCGCGCGCGACGGTGGGAGGTGCCGGAAGCCCGGGTGGCGGCCCCGCCCCCGGCCCGGGCCCCGCCCCCGGCCCGCCTCCCACCGCCCACTCCGCCGCCCGCCGGCTCCTGCGGCTCAGACCTCCCGGCTCGGCAGGCGCGCGGGCGGCGGTAAGTGCGGCGCGGGCGGCTGCCCGGCCTGGGGTGAGGGTTGTTGGGGCGACGGGGCCAGGGAGGCAGGGCCCTGCGGCACCCGCACCTGCCGCAAGGCCCTGGACCCGGCGCCCTGGCTCGGGGGCCCCCGGGGTCCGTCGGGCGGGCGTGGGCGTTGGGCCGCGGGGCAGCTTGGGCTCGGCTGCTGGCCTGGCAGCGGCGAGTGGCCCGCATCCCCACGCTGGGAGAGGGCGCCCCGGGGTTTTGCAGGAAAAGGCGCGCTTCGCCGCCGTGGCCGCGGAGCCCGACGTTGAACCTCCCAGAACCGACACCCGGGGGTTCGGAAACAAAGACGAAACCCACTGCGTTTCCGTAGTTCCCGGGGGTCCCACGCGGGATCCGGGACCACCCCCCAGCATCTGCCTCTGTGGACCCTCGCGGGCTTAGGTGCCCGGAGAGGCGAGAGTTGGGGACACAGCGTCGCGGGGTGGGCGCGGGGCAGCGCAGGGGCCCACCGATGGCCGGGCGCAGCAGGTCCCGCCGCAGATGCCGCCCGATGCGTGGTAGATGCGGGACGGGCGCGGGACCGACGGCCCTCCCCGCGGCTTCCTAGGTCAGGGCTTTGCTGTCAGCGCAGTGGTCCTGTTTCGCCAGCCGCCTGGGCAGAGTCGGGGTGGGGGTGGGGAGTGGGCGTGTGCGGCACGGGCCGCGCTCCCGGGATCCGGCCGGCTGGATCTTTTTTGAATGATTTCCTGGTTGTTTTTGTGCTTCCGGAGAATGGGGCTGGTGGCGCTGGCTGCCGGACTGAGCTGTGTGGGTGGATGGGAAGTCCAGTTTCTGGAATGCGCAGAGGCTCCTGGGTGCCTGCGGGTCCTCCCCTGGGGCCCCTCTGCGCTGTTGCTGCTGGGTCCGGGCGGGTCGGGGGGGGGGGGGGGCTCCTTCCAGGAGAGGTCTGATGTGTAGCAGCCGGTGTTGGACCGGCCGCCTGCCCACCGGGCCCTGCTCCGACTCCTGCCTTCCCGGAGCAGCCCAGATGCTGTAGAGAGAGGTGCGGGCTGCTGTCTGGCCCTCCTCCAGTGCTCGGTTTTATCAGCTGCATCAGGAACAGAGGGTGTGGGACTTGCTCTGCCCGGCATGGAACGCCCCTTGTGCCTTTGGCTTTCACAGCCAGCCTGCTCCGGCCCTCGGATCTAAATGTGCACCAAACGAGAAGCCTGGGAGATGCCCGCCTTCCCTGCCACTCTAAGGCGTCCCTAAGGGCTGCTTGCATTCACGTTTGAAGAGTTCCCCCCGGCTGCATTGTTACCGCGGGTTTAGTGACTCAGGGATTGCTCTCAGGTTCAGCGTCGGTTTCTCTGTCTCTCAAACACTAGGTTGAGATCATCAGCTGTGTTGGGCGCATCCATTTGTCTTTGTTCCTTCTTCCCCGCTTGGTTGGGCTGGTGCCTGTGCAGGAGCAATGGCTCCTGGCCCCGAAGGGCTCACGCCAGGGGTGGACAGAGGAGGCAGGGCTTGGCACTGCCCTGGTAACTGTGGAAGGTGCTTGGGAGGAGTGGAAAGCCGGGAGCCAGGGGAGTCGGGGAAGCTTCGTGGGGAAGGTGAGGCTTGGCCCTGTGGCGGGAGGGGCACGTGGAGGGGTTCAAGCAAGCAGAGGGCCCTGGGTGGGGTGGGGGGGAGGCGGAGTGCGGAGGAGGTGCAGACAGGCCCAGGTTGAGGACTGAGCGAGGGGCACCCGCAGGGAGACGCTTTCTGTGCAGGTTTAGTTCTCAAGAAGGGAACAGCCTAGGCTTCGCCCCGTTGATCCGAGACACTGTCCGTCCCACTGGGAGAGCGGGCAGGCGTCCGTCTCGGGCTCAGAGAGGAATGTCCGCAGAGCCGCAGTGAGAGTGGAAGCAGCCGGTCCCTAAGAGGAAGTCCTAGAGACTTGGCACTGCGCCTGGGCCTCTGTTTGTTTTTCCTTTTGCTGTCCTGAACATATAGCCCAGGGAGCCAGGTAAACAGAGCTCCTGAACACTGTGTGCACGGACACACACAGCCCCTTTGGCCAGCCGGGGCCTGTTCTGGACCTGATGCGTGTTTCCTGGGTCCTCGCGGTTTTGTGTTACTGTTTGTAGTGGGTGTAGTTGTTTCTAGAAATGTGTTTGATTTTACAGGGTTCGCAGGGGTGGACGGCTCTGTTTCCTCATTCTCATAAGGTCCACGTTACGAAAGGCTAACCAGAGAGAAGCCTGACACTTCATTTCGTCTGCGGTCAGGCTAGTGTTGGTGGCACCCAAAGGACCTGGGTTCCACTCCCAGCTCTGGCTCCTGACTCCCACCTCCCACCGGGGCAGACCGTGGGAGGTTGTAGGGGACAGGGTTCCTGCCATACGCCTGGGAGACCTGGGTTGTGTTCCTGGCTCCTGCCCTGCACCAACCCCATCCATTCCTGGCCTTCGGGAAGTGGACCAGCGGCTGGGAGGTCTCTCTGCCACTCTGGGTGACACGGGGGACCCAGGGAAGAGAGTGCACTTCCACGTTTAGGCTTGATGGGTGTGAACAGACAGCTGTGCAGAGCTGTGGTGAGTCCAGGGGGTGTGAGCTAATGGTGGTGGACTCGGGGGACCGCAGCGCCCCTCGGCTGTTCCCCTTCCTGTGGCCTCCTCGCGCCGCACCCCTTCCTCTTGCAAAGGGCAGAAGCGCTGGGAATGAGGAACTTGGGGTGCAGTCTCAGAGTGGTGCCGTGTGTCCCCAAGGCCGGGACAGTGAGATCACTGCTTTGAGCCTCAGTGGCTGGTTTGGGGAGCGGGGTCCTGGGCTGGCTGACTGCGGTGATGAAAAGGGAACTGGAGTTTCTGCGAGCAGCCCCCCCCCCCCCGGGGGTGGTCCAAGGCTTTGCTGCTGGGGCCTTCCGGGTCCTGTTCAAAGTCCTTGCGCTGGCGTGCCTTGCTCTGGGAGGTCTGAGCCCCGGCAGGTGGAAGGCCGGGTGGAGAAGGTACCTGGGTGCTGCCTGTTCTCTCACTGCGGTGGGGCGTCAGATCCACAGGCTGGGGCGTCTGAGAAAGGGACCATGGGAAGTTCCGCCACGCAGCCCTGGGGTTTGGACTTGACCATGTTCCCCGGGTGTGTTCGAGCAGAGCATTGCCTTGCCTTAATGTTTGAGAGGCAGAGTTACAGACAGAGGGAAAGGCAGAGAGAAAGGTCTTCTGTCTGCTGGTTCACTCCCCAGATGGCCACAGCGGCCGGAGCTGCGCCGATCTGAAGCCAGGAGCCAGGAGCTTCTTCCGGGTCTCGCATGCGGGTGCAGGGGCCCAAGCACTTTGACCCATCTTGTACTGCATTCCCAGGCCATGGCAGAGAAGAGCAGCCAGGACTCGAACCGGCACCCATAGGGGATGGGACGGAGGCTTAGCCCACCACGCCACAGTGCCGGGCCCCGTTGCCTTAATCTTGCGTCCAGTGAGGTTGCTCATAGACAAGTGTGCTGATTCCTAAGATTTTGTATTGAAAAGTAGTGGTGTGGCAGTAGGTGTGGAAGCTAAGAGCATCGGGCCCAGCATAAAGCCCAGACACTGCCCCGGCCAGCCCTCCGACTTGGGGGCTGTCGTCTGCGCTTGTGCCTATTTTCTCCGGCCCTTGTGGTGTTTTGCCAAAACCCTTCATTCAAGCGGCACCTCAGAATGCGGCCATGCGGGAGTCCAATGGAAATGCTTTTCCTGCCGCAGATCCGTAACTTGGAGCTGGGTCTGAACCTGGTGCTGGCATGTGGGAGCTTCGCCGTGGGGGACAGAGGGCCCCTGAAGACGCAGGCTGACATCACAGGATGAAACTGGTCGGCCCCGGGCTCGCTCCCTGGTGGATTTCACTCTGTGTGCCCCCACCCCGCCCCTGCCGCCGAGGAATGCTAACGTGGAATTTTTTAGTTTCTGCCATCCTTTCTCAGAGAGAACTGGAGGTCTCAATGCCCCCTCTCACTGTGTCCAAATCCTTTCTTAAGATTTCAGAAGCACCATTGAGGGGCGGGTCTTTGGCATGCAGTCCAGCTGCCCGCTTCCACATCCGGGTCCCGGGGTCGGACTCCCAGCCCTGCTTCCTGGCCAGCTCCTTGCTAACGCCCCTGGCAAGGCAGCGGAAGATGGCCCAGGTCCCTGGGCTCCCGGAGGAGTTCCTGGCTGTCGTGGGCGTTTGGGGAGTGAACGCTCCCTTTCTGTCTTTTTGTAAAAAACATTCACTGGGGCCATTTTCTAGCACTTTGTGCAGGTTAAATTTCAATACAACAAAAAGGCGTTGTGAAATCTTTGTATTTTGAGGAAGGCCTGCGGGTAGCCCTTAGTCAAAGATTTTTAAGCAGTCTTCTTCGCCTTAATAGTTAATAAACACTCAGGACAGTGCCTTAGGGCTGACAGCAGTGAGCCTTCTAGAAGGTTTCCTCTGGCCCCCGAGGCTGGTTGTGTTTACAAACTGGGCTATTGTCTCAGAGACGGACGATTTGCATGTGAGTGCCCTTGCTTTGCCTAAGGAATCCACTTTTTTTCCTGGGGTCAGTGCGGTGCGGGTCCCTTGGGGAACCTTGCTCAGGGCTGCTTTGCTGTGGCGGGCGGGGGAGGGGGGGCTGCCTGGAATTGAATTATTCTCCTTTTTCTTTGTGAAAGAAGTGATTTTAGGGGATTAAGTTGCTGGTTCCAAAGCCGCTGGGCTGAGCCCAGACCTACTGGGGGAACCCAGTGCTGTAGCCAGGGGCGAGAGTGTATTTTTAGATTTACCACCCACCTGTGGTTAAAAGGGTTTGGAAATCTGCATCTTAGAGGAGGGGCCTTCAGCTGGGCGGCTTTGGGCCCGTCCCGGAAAATCGTCTTTTTTTTTTTTTTTTCCCCCAAATTCTGGAGTATTTCTCGCTTGCTTCTTGCTCACTTCTTCAACCAAGGAAATCAGCAACTTCCTCTTCCGACCCCCAGGCCGCTTAATCTGCGACACTTAACCAGAATGTGCTTTTGGAAAACAAGCTAGACAGAAGTGTGGATTTTTAAAATTGGAGCCCTGGGTGCGGCCCGCCCGTGGCGGTCACGGCTCCTCGGCCACACACCTGTGCCCCACCTCAGTCTCCCTCCGTCGTCACGCTGGAAACAAATCCGGGACCGGAACCCACGCTCCATCCAGGAAGCGCCGGTTGTCGCTTTCTCCCTGTCCATCTCCCTGTACCCCTGTGCTGGGGCCCGGCCCAGGGACCAACGTGTGCCGCCCCCAGTCTCCTCCGCAGCCTCCTGGGCCGAGGGTCGCCCGCACTTTGCCGGCTTCTCCCGATAGCGCTGAGCTGCGGGTCTCGGGGAGGAGCGAGGCCTTACCGCTGCGGGCGCTGGTTCTGAGCGGAGGGGCTTGAATCCATCAGGCCGGCCTAGTGCTAACCGTGGCTCATAGCTTCCCTGGGGGAGGCTGCGTGGTGCCGGCTGCTCCACTTCCTGTCCAGCTCCCTGCTACTGCGTCTGGGAAAGCAGTGGAGGATGCCCAAGAGCGTGGGCCCCTGCCACGGACATAGCAGACCCAGATGGAGCTCCAGGCTCCTGGCTTAGGGCTGGCACACGGCGCTGACACTCAGCCAGCAGCCATTTGGGGAGTGAACCAGTGGATGGAAGATCTCTCTCTTTCTCTCTCTTTCTGTACCCTTACCTTCCAAATAAATAAATTATATAAAAAAAAATTAGCTCTCCTGAGAACCCGGCAGGTGGGGGGTTCTGTTTTGCTCTGCATTGCCCTGGGGAAGGGCCCTCCTCACCCTGCCCCATCAGAGGGGACAGAAGGGACACGCTGGCAGCATGGCACTCCCACGATGGGACCCTTGCACACAGGATCTGGGTGGTGTCTGCCCGCCCTTAGCTGCTCTGTGTCCTGCATGCTGCTCTCTGAGAGGCCCCAAGGGCACGCGAAGGGGGCGGTCAGCAGGTAGGGGGGAGGAAGTGGTGTCTAATATCTGTCGGTAGCCCGGAGAGCCAGCTGTGGTTGACGGCAGCAGCTGAGTGAAGACGAGAGGGCAGGAGGGTGCCCAGCGGTGCAGGGATGTGGTGGGCACAGGCTGTGCCCATGCGTGAAATGCCACACCGTTCGCCACGGGTGGAAGACTGCCGTGTCACCATGACGCAGCGCCGAGAGTGGCCGGCCCCCAAGTGTAGCCTGGGTCAGGGCGGGGTGGGGGGGGGTCTCCACGGGGCGCCCCGCGGTCTGAGGACAGTCTCTCCTCACTTACCTCTGGCCTAGCGGTTAAAACGCCATCTGGAGGGCCTGGGTCAAAAGTCCCAGCTCCTCCGCTTGTGACCAGCTTCCTGCTGGTGCGCACCCCACACCCTGGGAGGCGGCAGTGATGGCCCAAGGACTTTGGCCCCTGCCACCCTTGTGGGAGACCCGGATGTAGCTCCTGGCTCTGGGGTTTGGCCTGGCCCAGCCCTGGCTGTTGCGGGCATTTGGGGAGTGAACGAGCGGCTGGCAGATCTCTGCCTATTAAACATAATAAGTAAACTTTTTTACAAAAGGTAGACACTTGTAAGGCGTGCATGCTATGAATATGCTTGTGCCTGGGCTGTGTGTGTCGTGCAGAACTTTCCCTAGGCCCCCGTGGGAATCCAGAGAAATCCAGAGCATGGCCCCTCCCCTGGGGCACAGCCTGGCGCAGTGGGGGGAATAGTAGGGGGGAGGCCGATTCCCATGGGGTGGGGCAGGCCCTGAGGTGCGTGCGGTGCCTTCCGTGGCCCTTGGTGGGGCTGGTGGTGGGACCAGCGTTCTCCCCGGTGTTCCAGGAGGTGCCTCCGGGCAGATGCCCCGGAAACCAGCCACCCCTGCAGCTCCGCACACGGCGCTGACACTCAGCCAGCAGCCGAGCGGAGGTTGGGAGGCTGACACAGAGGGCACTGGGGCGGGGGGCGGGGAGGGGGGACGGATGAGGAGCTCGGGGGCAGTGGCGACTCGTGTGGAGAGTGAGTGGACCTGCAGACAGGTGACTGTGCCGAGGCCTTGGGTCTCTCCTGTGAGATGAGTCACTGCCCGTGACGTCGATGAGGAGGAGGAGGATGACGAGGGAGGACGGCACCGGGGGAGGAGATCCGGCACCGGCAGTTCTTCCCGGAGGATCCGGTCTCCAGGCAGATCCCGGAAATGCAGAAAAGGCCCCTCCCTGGGCTGCCGGCTGCGGGAGGAGCAGGGCCTGAGAGCTTGGCTGTCCCTTAGCGCTGTGCTTTGGGGTGTGTGTGTGTGTGTGTGTGTGCTAAAATATTTCTGTATTATTTAGTTGGAAGGCAAAGTGACAGGGGGAGAGAGGGAGGCAGAAAGAGGTCTTCCACTGGCTGGCTCACTCCCCCAGATGGTCACCACAGCCACCTGGAGCTTCATCCAGGTATCCTGTGTGGGTGGCAGGAGCCTTCCCAGGCCATGAGCAGGGCAAAGAGCTTGCGATAGGGGTGCCAGCCCGGCCAGTGCTGGGTTAGCCAGCAGGGCTACCGCGCCCGCCCCGGGTGCTGTTTTCTGAGCCCCAGCCCTCCCTCCCGGCCAGGCTGTGTTGTTAGGACCCCTTGTGGGGATGGAGTGTACAGGGGTCGCAGGATCGATCCCCCCCAGTGGACGTCACTCGTCCCTCCGTGTCTTCCCCCTCTGGATGCCTGAATCCACGGGTGCTTGAGTGCCTTACGTGCCGTGTGGAAGCGCACGTGTCCTTGGAACACCGTCTCGGCATCCCTTAGGATACCTGGCGCAGTGGGAGTTCAGCTGTGGTGTTTCGGGGCAGGGGTGGGGAACACCCAGCCCGCGCCCGGGGAACCATTTGGCCTGGTCCTGCCAAGGCAGTCGCGGGCAGGACTCGAAGTTCGATTGGTAGCAGGCGGATTTGTAAGCTGATCACTTTGTAAATCTGCAGCCTGCCCGGGCGAGTGAGGCCCCCACCCTGGTGGGGAAGGGCGACAGGAAGCAGCCTGTGCAGGTGTTACTCGGGGTGTGTGGCCCCAGGGTGGTGCGTGGGGTGGTGCCCTCAGTGTCCTCCTTAGACTAGACACCTGCCTTAGTCACTGTGCACACAGGGAGGGCCCAGGGCCAGGGGCTGGGGCAAAGGGCTTGGTGATGTTGCCGGCACCCGGAGGACAGAGGAGGACCCAGGAGGACGGTGCCGATGGCAGACACAGGTCTGCCCGAGAGCGCTTTATGTTTTCCTTCTCATTGTAAAACAGGCTTCGTTTATTTTTGGAGTTGGTGGCCTTGCTGTGGCCTCGTGCACAGGAGGTCGGCACGGATGCTCCATCCCACGGTGGTCCGCATTTCCCCCCGCGGTTGCTTGCGGGCGTATTTCCCACGCATCACCTGGGGAAATGCGGCTGCCTTCTCCCACACACGCAGGCCAGGGCTCGCCCGGAGCACTGTTCCAGCCATCTCTTCCGTGTGCTATTTGTTAAAATTTTTGATTTGAATGGCAGAAGGAGACAGAGATGGATTCTCCATCCGCCAATCCACACCTCCAGATGCCTGCAGCAGCCAGGACTGGGTGGAGCTGAAGCAGGCGTGGTGCCTGAGCGAGGCGCTACCCTCGGCCGGCCGCCCACGCTGATGAACTTGGACTCCTTCCTTGCTGGGGCCAAGGGCGGGCTCCTCGCGCCCTAGAGAACTCCCGACCCCACATCTCAGAGCCACAGGGTTTGTGAAGGCAGAAACCATGGGGAGGGGAGTGGAGGGGGGGACTGCCTGGTTGCCAGGGTCACGCTGACCTGAAGCACACGGAAACTCGAATCGGTTACGATCCTGACATCAGTCTGGGTGCATCCTGTCCCTTGTAGGCCTGAGCGGTCCTGCTAGAGCTTTTCTGTGTTCTGCCGCACGGGGTGCGGTGTCCTGGGATTGTCTTAGTTTTAGACCGTGGTTAGTTTCAGACCAGAGTCTCAGGTGCTCTAAAGGGAGTCCCTGCTGTCATGTCAGGGTGTCACTTCACAGGGAGCCAGAAACTCTGCCTGGGTCTCCCCTGTGGGTGGCAGGGACCCACGTACCCCAGCCATCACCTGCCGCCTCCCCAGGAAGCTGGTTAGAAGTGGAGCAGGGACTCGAAGCCGGATGCTTCTCTGGGGTGCAGGCCCCGTGGTGGCCCCTTACCCATCGCCCCAAACCCCTACCACTGTCCATCTCCCTGTACCCCAGTGGGACACCACGTGAACCCCGCTCTGGCCTTTTGCCCGTGGCGGCGCGGGCGGCACTCCCTGCCTCTCTGCAGGTAAAACTTCCTGTGCATTCTGGTGGCCGTGTTTATCAGCCCCTCCCCTCGCCACGCTGCCTGCAGTGACCGCCCCGTCACCCACGTGTGGGCTTCTCTCCCCTGCAGACCCCGAGAGGAGGGAGGCCCGAGCCGCCGAGCACCGGTATGTTCCACCGTGGTGCATGCCCGCGCCCTGTGAGCCTCAGTTTCCCTTCTGCCCCCACTTGGTCAGAGTCCTGTTTGCCTGCCTGCAGGGCTGTAGAACCCCCACTGGCTCCATTCCCCTGAGGGGTGTGCAGAAAGCAGGGCACTGGGGGGGGGGGAGGCAGCAGGTATTTATTGCAGAGTGCAGAGCAAGGGGCGGGGCCGCCCAAGGAGGGGGCAGTGAAGGTTCTCCTGGATCAAAATCGGGCCGAGAGGGGCGTGATGAGCTCGGGTCCTGGTTGGTCAGGGTGCCCGTGGCCGTCCTTGGATTCGTTGGCGACGTCATGCTATCAGGCCAGGTCGGCTCCAGTTGATCTGGGGTCACGGGGAGGTGGCGGTCACCTTGGGCCCTGGCCCTGGGATTGGCCTGAGCGGCCCCCTCAGGACACTGCCAGCCCGCAGGGTGGGTGGCGTCTTGTGGAGATGCAGAGGACTCCTGGAGTGTGGTGATCAGGGCCCGCAGGCCCCTGGCCCTCTTCTTCCAGTCCCTTTAGGTAAGGGACCCTTGAGGACACCCTGGGCTAAGGGGGACACCAAGGGGCTGGGCCTGCCCTTCCCCCTGGGGGCTAGAGTTAGAGAGGTAGAGACATCTTCCATTGTTGCACTCCTCTAACGACCAGACCGAAGCCAGGAGCCAGGAACAACTTCTGGGTCTCCCACGCGGGTGCAGGGGCCCAAGGACTTGGGCCATCTTCCGCTGCTTTCCCAGGCCACAGCAGGAGCTGGGTCGGAAGAGGAGCAGCTGGGACTAGAACCGCGCCCATGTGGGATGCCGGTGCTGCAGGCTGGGGCTTTAACCCACTGCTCCACAGCACTGGCCCCCAGAACTAGGCCTTGTGACACCAGTGTTGATCTGTTTGCGATGGTAGGTCACATGTCTTGAGGCCCCACCCGGCCCCCAAAGCCCCATCGGTCCTACGATCCCTCTGTCCCATGAGCCCGGCAGGGTTGAGTGCTTCCCACATCCACTGAGGACTTCCAAGCCCAGGGCCGGTGTTGGGCCTCGTGGTTGGCACGCCGGTTAAGATGCCTGCGCCCGCATCAGAGAGCCCGGGCTCAAGTCCTGGCTCTGCTTCCGATTCGGCTTCCCGCCAGTACGCACCCCAGCAGTGATGGTTCAGGTGCTTGGGAATGGGCTCCCGGCTGCTGGCTTTGGCCCAGGCCCAGGGGCACTGGAGGAGCGAACCAGCAGATCACAGTAACTGTGACCCTAATTAATTAATTAATTAGTTGTACAGAATCCCAAAGTTCCGTCTCCTATCAGACTCGGTGCATGAGTAATCCTGAGTCAGATTGCCTTCCAGCTGTGCAGTGCGGAGGTGGGGCAGCATCGAATTCACGTTCCCATCCCCCAAGGGAGAAACGGCAGCAGAAAGGGGTCACAGGCCCCAAGCGCAAAACCAAGAAAAAGCTGAAGACTCCTCTCTCCCTCCGGGTACCTCCTGGGTGTGCCGGGGCTGGGTGGGCACCCCAACCCTCGGGCAGCCCTGCCCCCACTGTGGCTTGTTTTAAAAAAACTACTTGAGAGAGCACTCACACTTGCTGGCTCACTCCTCACATTTCCACGGAGAATGGTGGCAGGAGCCAGGCCTTGACTCCAGGGGCGTCTTAGCCACCAGGCCCAACGGCTGCCCTGCCCCCCAGCTTTGCAGGGTACACACAGCTTGGAGCCTGGTGCCTGCAGCTCCCACAGGTGCTGCTGGCCCGGTGGGTCTCTGCCTGGGCCCCCTGGCTGCGCACAACGGCCTTTGGAATCTGGGTGCAGGAAGCCATGCCCCGCAGGTCCTGTGCTCCGTGCACCTGTGGGATTAGCCCTGTAGGGCGCCAGGTGGAGCCACACCTGGGCCTGCCTGGCCGTGATGTGTATGCCACGGGGCGCTGTGCCAGAGTGAGGGTGTGTGTGTCGGGCAGCAAATGTGGGGTCCCACAGGTGCCCCTCGGGGCCCTCACATACCCCAGACTCTCGGGAATGCCTTGGGGTCTCCCCCGGTGTCCTGCTGGCCAGCACCTGCCCTTCTGTCCACGCTGGTCTCCCGGCAGCGCCTGGGTTTGCCCCTGAACCTCCCTTTCATTCTGTGTGTGGCCGGGCTGCCCGGGTTCCGCCTTTCTCTCTGCCTCCCTCTGTTTCATTTTTCACATCGTTTCTCCTTCCTCTCGTTTTGCTGTGTGCAGGCAGTGCTCCCATACTCGACTTGGAAATTTCTCACAGCGGTCAGTGCTGTGGTGCAGCAGGTTAAGCCCCGCCCACAATGCCAGCATCCAGATGGGTGTGGGTTCGAGTCCTGGCTGCTCTGCTTCTGATCCAGCTTCCTGCTCTTGGGCCTGCGAAGGCAGCGGGCGATGGCCCAAATACCTGGGCCCACCCACGCAGCTCTGCTCTTCTGCCAGGCCCTCACCAGTGCCCCATCCGGGCCAGCTGGCTGTCCCAGGCCTGCTCCCACGGCCACCCGCCTGCACACCTCCTGCGTCCCCTCCCCCCCTTCTCGAATTCTGTCCCCCCATCTTGACCTGCTGGACGTCCAGGCGGGGGGCTGTCTCCAAGAGACTCAGGTGGGACAGGAAGACCTCCAGACTCTCAGGGGACCCCAGCCCCAGAGCCTGGGGTGAGGCTTTGGCATGGGGCCTGTGATGCTGAGCCCCCCCCCCCCACCGAGACCTGTGGCTGTGTAGCACCCCCACCCCCACCCCGGCCTCCTCAGGTACAGTCAAGCCTGCTGGGGTAGGGCAGCCCCTCGTCTGCTCCGCCTCTTGGTGCCAGTCCAGATGGCTTTTCATGCCCATGTAATTTCTTGTTCTTTTTCTTCATATTTATTTGTTTGAAAGGCAGAGATCTGTATACACACACAGGGAAGGAGAGAGAGAGAGAGAGCGAGAGAGAGAGAGAGCGCGCTTCCATCTGCTTGTTGACTCTGCAAATGGCCACAAACAGCCAGATCTGTTCCAGGATGAAGTCGGGAGCCAGGAACTCCATCCGGGTCTCCCACGTGGGTGCAGGGGCCCAAGCACTGGGGCCGCCTCTGCTGTCCCCCAGGTGCTTTAGCAGGAAGCTGGGATGGAGACGGCGCTCCCCGGGTGCCCACATCCCAGGGTTCCCGTGTGAGTTGAGCCCTGGGTGCTCTGCTTCCCGTCAGCTTCCTGCTGATGCTCAGATGCTCGGGCCCCGCCCCCCACTTGGAGGCCCAGCGTGCGGTTCTGGGTTCCGGGCTTTGGCCTGGCTGGACAGGGAGGGGGCCGGATCAGCAGATGGAAACTCCTCTCTCATCTCTGCCTCCATCATTCTGCCTTTCAGGCAGATTAAAATAACAAAGAAACATTTAAAAAAAGCAAAGTGACCTAAGACAATCCGGGAAAGAAACGTGAGTGAATTGCTGCTGGGCAAAGCTGAGGACTTGTGTCTCACAAGTGGGTTTGTGTCATCTTCCCGACAGTCCCATCAGGATGTAGCTACCAGTGCGTCCATTTTGCAGATGGGGAAACTGAGTCACTAACGTCCTGCCATAGGGAAGGGGAGCCTGGGTGTGAACCCAGCTCATCTGACCCCAGGCTCTGCCCCGGACCTCTGCACCTGCAGAGGGTCCAGAAAGGGTGCGTCTCCCCTGGGGCAGGCCAGAGAGGGCTTCCTGGAGGGGGCGATGCCCTAGCTGGATAGGATAGGGGAGGAGGAATTTGCCAGATTTATCTGGAAGGGGGTAAGTGGAAGACAGTGTGGGATGAGCCTGCTGACTGGGCGGTCAGCCTGGGCTGCTGATGCATAGATTGGCGGTGGCAGGAGTTGCGATGAGGCTGCGTGCGCTCGGGGGACCAATGTGTGTGGCAACCAGACTGTCGTCCAGGACATGGTGGATGGGCCAAGGAGGCCCCCCTGGCTGGGCCGAGCTGACGCTGGGAGCAGGAGAGAGAATTCGGCATCTCGTTTGATTCCCCTGCCCTGTTTTTGTTTTTGAGGCAAAATTCGCATAAGATAGAAAGTGAGCCATTGTAGAATGAAGAAGGCAGCGACATCTCGCCGGTGTTAGGCAGCCATCACTGATTCTAGAACATTCTCAGCATCCCCCAAGGAGCCCCATAGCCATTAGCAGTCGCTCCCTGCTTCCTCCCAACGCCCCCCACCCTCCTTGTCTGGCGGTCGCTCCCTGCTTCCTCCCAACGCCCTCACCCTCCTTGGTCTGCCCTGCGCCTCTGTGGATTCCGCTGTCCTGCCCGTTTCTGGGAAGCGGAACCCTGGGCTCCAGAGTCTTCGTGCGAGCGTCTCTCCTGGAGCTTGGTGCTGCCGAGGTTCCTTGCGGCAAAGTGGAGCCTGGAGGCCAGGGGTGAAGCCGGTGGCTTCCTGCAGCCAGAGCCTCTGCTTTGGATTTGGGGTTCTGGGTGCCTGATGGCCAGGATTGGCTCTGCAGACATGGGCAGAGCCCTGCACAGGCACAGCCCCGTGTGCAGGCACAGCCCGTGTGTAGGCACAGCCCCGTGTGCAGGCGCAGCCCGTGTGTAGGCACAGCCCCGTGTGCAGGCACAGCCTGAGTGCAGGCTACTGAGACGCTGAGGGAGGGCTGCTGGCCGGGCCCTCCCAGGCCTTCTCCCAGTGTGGAAGCAGCTGGCCGGTGGCTGGAGAAAGTCACCTTACACCTTAGATGCAGAGCTGGGTCCCTGCTGTGGGAGGAGGGGCTTCGTGAATGCCCCTTCCTCTCGGTTGGTTGGTTCAGATCCAGGCCCCAGCTTCCCGGGCAGCAGGCGGTTTTGAATTTTGCAACGTGCCTGGAGACGCAGTGGGCTGGAACCCGTGGTGGGCATTGTTGTCCTGGCGTCTTGGGTGGAGGTGTGCAGCACTCATGTGTGCTGGAGGCGAGGAGGCGCGGCGGGCACGAGCGCAGATGTGGCTGCTGCGGTCGGTGTTCCGTCCTCGTTAGACTTCGGGGTGAGCCGTGGGGGTTGTGTCAGGGACTCCTGTGGGCGAGCCCTGAAGAGCTGTAGAGCCCAGTGGGTGTGGGATCGAAGCCGCTGGCATCTGGGTGACTGTGGACGAGTGGCTCAGCCTCTCTGGGCTCCATTTTCTCATTTGTGTGTTGGGTGATGGTAATTCCTGCACTGATGCCTCCTGCAAAAGGGGGGACCCCAGAGCCCGTTACGGCAAAGTAAGAACCCATGGAGGCGCCTCTGAGTGCCGCGTGAAGCCAGGGTGCAGCTGGGGGCGGGGCGAGGGAGAGAGGCAGGGAGAGAGAACCGGGCCCACCTGTTTATTTCATTTGAAAGGCAAAGAGACAGACAGGAGTTGCTCACCTACTGGTTCACTCCCAGATGCCCCCAACAGCAGGGGCTGGGCCAGGCTGAAGCCGCCCCCCGCCCAGGAACCAAGCCCTTGAGCCAGGGCCGCTGCCTCCCAGGGTGCACGTGGGAGGAAGCTGGACTCCAAAGTGGAGCCGGGGCTTGAATGCCGTGCCGAACGCCCACGCGAGCGGGAGCAGGGAGAGCGAGTGCGGGTGTTGGCCATCTGGAAAAGGCCACCCCTCCACACGCCTTTGTTCTCACCTGGCCGTCCAGGAGTGGAAATTGGGGCGGAGTAGGGTGGGCGGCCCTGTGTCCCCGACCCAGCGGAGTCCTATTCATTCCCCTTGTTGGGCAGAGATTATGTGAGACATAAACCGGTTGTGTTGAAGTGCTTTTTCTCCCCGGGCCAAGGCCGCCGTCATGGGAACAGAGTGGCCGATGGGTGCTGTCCAGTAGGCTTCACTGGGGCGCCTGCCTCACCATCCCCAGGGCCTGCTGCAGCCAGCAGTGTGGCGGCCCCACGCCCTGAGCAGGTGCCTGAAGTGCGGATGGAGGGGCATTTTCGCTGGAAAGCACCCCACATTCCAAGTGACACAGACAAGAGAGCGGGCGCAGGTGGCACACCTGGTCGTGCGCAGAAATGCGTCCTCCTTTATTAACCAGTATACCCGCCAGGGCCCCACCCAGAGGCGCCCTGTGTCCAAGGCACTGAGAAGGCCCCTGTCCAGCCGTGGGTAAAAGCCCGCCTTTGGAGGGCCTCTGCCTGCGTTTGGAAACCCCTCTGAAAGGGGCGAAGCAGAAGCCCCAGGCCCTGCCCTGCTCCTGTGGCTCTGGACCAGCAGGGCCGTGTTCCTGAGCGGGCCCTGGGCCCGTGTCCTGGCCCCAGTGACCAGGTTGCACGCCAGGAGGGGTGGCATGGCAGGCCCCGGGCCCCGGGCAGCCCTGTATTTTCCTCCACAGCTCCCTGGGGCTGGGGGGGCTGGACTCCACAGTGCTGCCCAGGGCTTCCTCGAGGGGTCTCCCCGCCCCCAGCAGGTTCCTTTGTTTCCGCCCAGTTCTGGATCTGGGGCCACCGAGCCCCCGCCCTGGGGCCCGCTGCCAGCTCTCCAGAGACAGGTTTGAAAGGCTGGTCTGGCGCAGCCGGGGCCCTGCCCGCTCGGAGAAACCGCGCACAAAGGAGGCACTGTGTCCGCCCCCGCAGCCCAGGGCCGCGGCAGCAGCTCGCTCGCCCTGCCGGGGGGAGGGAAGCTTTTCTGCTGTCACAAAATCCGCGCCCGGCCGCGCTGGGACTCCCTCCGCGAAGAGGGACTGGTGTGTCTAACACACGTGGCGAACATGCGCACACGCACCTGTGCAGCCAGCCCCGGGGCTCGGGGCCGCCCCGCCAGCCAGCCGTCCTCCTGCTCCCAGGGTCACGCCTGCCTGGGCTTCGCCGCCTTGGGCTCGTGTTTGCCCATCCCTGGCTGTGCTGTGTGTGGATGGAAGGTGTCCCGCGCGTAACAATCTTCCCAGGCAGATGAATCAATTAATTCACAAGCTTGTATTGGGATTCCACTCCCGGGCGAGGTTCACCGGTCCCAACAGAGCGGGGATTGGGGGAGTCGTGCGGATTGGGGGAGTCATGCGTCAGAGGTTGGGAGGGCTCTTTTTATAGATACAGGGCGTGGGGGTTAAAGGTTGAGGCGGGTCTGATCCTCACTGGTTGACCTTTAGGAACCCGCAGGGACCTTGACAAGGACTTTTCGTTCCCGGAAGTACGGGTAGGGACTCTCCATTCCCGGAAGTATAGGCCTTCCTTCCTTGCAGATCCCAAAGCCACCATCCCGACCTTTTGATGATAGGAAAGGGGGCGACGATGAGTCTCTCTGGCTACTTCCTGCTGTCTGGGGACGTCGTCCACAGGGGCCCGCTGCGGGTGTCTTGGGGCTCCTCAGGAGGCATGTGTGGATGGAGAAGCATCTGGTAGACCACTGCCCTGGAAGCTTCCTGGGTTCCATCTTTTACGAGCCTGAGAGCACCAGGAGCGATCATTACAGTTATCCCTGCAGTGATTATGGGTCCAGGGTTGGGAGTGCCCAAGGGAGAACAGAGGAAAATGGATCCCGTCCTGGTTGTCCCCGTTACTCCTGTTGTCATTTGGCAATGTGTTCCTTACATTGTTGTGCCACGTCTCTGACCACTCCAGATTGGTTAGTAAAAAAGCATCACTCTTCCCCCAGAAATACGCGTGTTCCCCCCTTTCTCTGCTAGTAAGAGGTCTAGTGCCCTTCTGTTTTGAAGGGCCGCATCAGCCCGGGAGTCAATCCGGTCTCGCAGTTTTATAACGGAGGCTGCAACATTTTGTAGCTCCATATCCAAGGTGTTGGCCAGTTGCTGTATCTGGGTAGTACCATACGCCAGCCTGGCTACTCCTGTCCCCGCTCCCGTTAGAACACCGAGGGCCGCTAGAAAGGGAAGGATAATGTCCCTTTTAGCACGGGCGTTTTGCAGCACCGGTATCGGGAGAGAGTGGTTTTGGGGCACCACGGAGACCTCTGGGAGGACAGTTACAGAGAGTGGAGTTGAAGATGATGACGAGGTTAGATTGAAGCACTGGTGTAGGGTTTTTTGGGTGAGGGAGATTAGTATGTAAGAGAAAAGTTGTCTCATCGGTGGCTCCAGGAGTAGAATTTGTCGGGATTTCGACAAATACCCTGGAGCGGAACCCCAATAAAAGCTTGTGAATTAATTGATTCGTCTGCCTGGGAAGATTTGTTACGCGCCAGACACCTTGCAATGGGTACTTCAGAAAGTTCATGGAGAATCCAATTAAAAGCTAGGCTTAAGGGCCGGTGTTTGGGGTAGCGGATAAGATGCCCCCCTTGGAGGCCCGCGTCCGTCTCAGTGTGCCCGGGTTCCTGCCCCAGGAAGCAGCAGGGGGTGACATAGTGGCTGAGTTCCTGAGTTGCAGGCACTTGTGGAGTGAACCAGCAGATGTGTGCTCTCTGCCTGGTTTGCCTCTCAGTACATTAAAGAAGTTTAGTTTGGTGCAAAAAAAAAAAATTAATAAGGCCGGCGGTGTGGCGTAGCAGGTCGGGCGGCCGCACTCGAAGCCGGCATCGTCCGTGCGTGCTTTCCCGTCTGACTCCTTTTGCTCAGGGCTCTATTGATGATGCTTTGTACAGGAAGGGGGTGTTTGATTGCTTTTGTCTTTTGTGACACCTAAAATGATTAGCAAAAATGACAGTGGTTAAAAAAAAAAAAAACCGCTGGTGCTAGAAGGTGTGTGTCGTGCCGGCTGTGGTTCGTGGCTCAAGATGCAAAGAGGAGGACTGACTGCTCCTGTGTGCTCCCGTGTGTCCCTGTGTGTCCCCACCCCGTGTCCTCACGAGGTGTCCTGGGCTCTGGGGACTTCTGGGCATCGTCCCTTTTCCCTCTGCCTTTAGGACTTCCCTCGGGAAGCCGGAGGTTCTTGGGCCTCGGAGGGCGGTGCCTTCCTCTCCAGACCCGCGTGGCTTCCTCGTGTTTTCCTGCCGCGTGTGCACGTGGGAGACTGCTGGGGACGATCGAAGGTGAGATCGGCTGCATTTCTTACCCGGTGTCTTTTGTTTCTGTTTTAGGCAAAATGTCAGTTCCAGGACCTTACCAGGGAGCTGTGGGGCCTTCGCCGGCGCCCACCGCACCGCCCTCCTATGAAGAGACGGTGGCCGTCAACAGTTACTACCCCACGCCCCCCGCGCCCGTGCCGGGGCCCGCCACGGGGCTCATGACAGGCCCGGATGGGAAGGGCATGAACCCCCCTACGTACTACACCCAGCCGGTGCCCGTCCCCAACGCCAATGCAAGTACGTGCCGCTTCCCCCACCCATCCCCCTTCCTGCTCCACAGCCCTGCACGCCGGCTGTGGGATCAGGAGGGTGACCCGAGCGACCCTGCTGTGTGTGAGCCTGCCAGCCTTGACCGCCTTGCCCTGAAATGTCACATACGGGTATCTGGTGCCTGCTCTGAAAGTGCAGAGACAGAGCCTTGCACCTGCTGGTTCCCTCTGCAGTGCCCACAGCAGCTGGGAAGTCTGGGTCTCCCACGTGCGTGGCGGGGAGACTCCTTGAGCCCTCCCTCACCTGCTGCCTCCCAGGGTGCACTTGAGCAGGGAGCCGGGATTGTGAAGCTGCCCCATCCGGGATGCAGGTGCCCCAGGCGGCGTCTTCACGGCTGCACCAGGCGCCCAGGCTGCGTGCAGGGGCTCAGGTCCCACACTGGGGAGGCTGGGGTCTCCCCCACACCCCCAGACGCTGCTATGGAGGCTCAGCCGAAAGTGTGAAGTGGAGCTGGGGGGCGGAGCCTCAGTGCAGGCCGCCCCCTGCCCCTGCCCCTGCCCCACCTCTTCCTGGTCCCTGCAGCTCGGGAGGAAATGTCAGAGGGAGAGCCCACCAGAGCCCACCAGACCGGCCTGGGGTCACACAGCCTCCCGCGCCTGGCTGCTCCCTCCCTCCTGTACCTGTGTCGGCTGTGAAGATGACACAACCAAACAGGGACTGGATCAGTGGTTAAGGTGCCACCGGGGACACCAGCCTCCCACCTCGGAGCGCCTGGGTTCGAGTCCTGGCTCCTCCACCTCTGATGCGGCTTCCTGCTCAGGAGCCCGCTGGGAGGCAGCAGGTGGTAGCTGAAGTAGCTGAGTCCCTGCCTCCCACGTGGGAGGCCCGGCTGAGTTCCAGGCTCTTGGTTTCATTTGGCCCAGCTTGTATCTGGGGACTGAACCAGCAAATGGAAGATCTCCCCCCACTCTGCCTTTCAAATACAATGAAAATAGGGAAGTGATAAATTAAGTTCTTTAAAAAAAGGACATGCAGTTACGGGTGAGGAGAGTGCTCACTGATGAAAATGAGCCATTAAGGCCGGCGCCGCAGCCGTAGCTCACTAGGCTCATCCTCCGCCTTGCGGCGCCGGCACACCGGGTTCTAGTCCCGGTCGGGGCGCCGGATTCTGTCCCGGTTGCCCCTCTTCCAGGCCAGCTCTCTGCTGTGGCCAGGGAGTGCAGTGGAGGATGGCCCAAGTGCTTGGGCCCTGCACCCCATGGAAGACCAGGAGAAGCACCTGGCTCCTGCCATCGGATCAGCGCGGTGCGCCGGCCGCAGCGGCCATTGGAGGGTGAACCAACAGCAAAGGAAGACCTTTCTCTCTGTCTCTCTCTCTCACTGTCCACTCTGCCTGTCAAAAAATTAAAAAACGAAAATGAGCAGTTGGTGTTTCTTTGACCGTTTGAGGTGGAGGGGGTGAGCGGGTAGCTTCGGTCTTTCGGTCACGTGATCAGTGGGGAACTCGGCCTTGAACTGGGAGACATGCATGATCCACACGGCAGTGCTGCTCGTCGGCAGGGCGGGTCTTTCTTCTTAACTTTTATTTCATTTATTTGAAAGGCGGAGTTACAGAGAAAGGGAGGTCTTCCATTCCCGGGTTCACTCCCCAAATGGCCACAACCGCCGGAGCTGGGCCAGGCCAAAGCCAGGAGCCTGGGATTCCATCCGGGTCTCCCACGTCCTCCGATGCTTCCCCAGGCGCATTAGCAGGGAGCTGACGGGAAGTGGAGCGCCCACGTGGGACGCCAGCGTCACAGCTGGTGACTTAGCCCGCTGGGCCCCAATTAAGAACATTTTTCATTAAAAAGGAGGTTTGATTCTGGGGGCGGAGCCGGGAATCCACGTGACCGTGGACTTGAGCGCTCAGCCCTCCCTGCCCCTCCCTGACCGCTCTGGCCACCGTCTCCCCCCACCCCCGCAGTCGCCGTGCAGACCGTGTACGTGCAGCAGCCCGTCTCCTTTTTCGACCGCCCGGTGCAGATGTGCTGTCCATCCTGCAATAAGATGATCGTGACGCAGCTGTCCTACAACGCCGGGGCGCTCACCTGGCTCTCATGCGGGAGCCTGTGCCTGCTGGGGTGAGTGTCCTGGCCCTGAGCTCTGGGCGTGCCGCTGCGGGTGCCTCACGGGGTGGGCAGGGGGGTGTGTGCCCCTCCCTGTGTCCCTGGCTGACAGCCCCAGCTCCCGGGCGGGTGGGCGTAGGAGTGTCTGGAAGTGGCACCTCCCTGCCTGTGGCTGTGCAGGCTCCTACCCCGGGGGACTTTTCCTTCTAGAATTTCGTGACCTCCGTCAGAGTGCTTGCCTGCCGCCCAGGCTCCGCACATTGGGATACTTCATGGTGGTCTCCTGCCTCTGGGGCCTCGGGCATCTCTCCCGTTGCCTTGCCCTGCAGAAAGATTACATAGAAATGTCTGCGGGCTGCGTTAGATTTAAAGAGATAACAGTTCCCTTTCTGGGAGAGAGATTTGCGGAAGTGCAATTGGATTTTTTTTTTTTTTCCATTTTAACTCCCAAGCAGGTAAAGGTGTACCTTCCTTATTCCTTAGAGGAGAAACATTTTTTTTTTCTCTTTATTTATTTGAAAGGCAGAGTTACAGAGAGATGGGGAGAGAGAAATCTTCCATCTGCTGGCTCACTCCCCTTATGGCCGCAACAGCCAGGGCTGGGCCAGGCCAGAGCCAGGAGCCAGGAGCGGCACTTCTGTCTCCCACGTAGGTGGCAGGAGCCCAACACTTGGGCCATCTTCTGCTGCTTTCCCAAGTGCATTAGCAGGGAGCAGGATCAGAAATGGAGCAGCCGGGACTCGAACCAGCGTCCACATGGGATGCCAGCCTTGCAGGCGTTGGCTTTACCCGCTTCGCCACAACGCCACATAAATCTTTAAAAAAAATTCAGCAGCCGCAGTTTGTCACCCAGTGACCCAGACCTGAATGTGAACCTGAGACAGTGTGCAGGGGGCGCCTTCGCCTACTCCAGCTGCTGTAGCAAATGACCGCAGACCACATGAGGGTGTCTTCTCACTCCTGCGCCACAGGTGCGGACTGGAGGGGCGAGCCGGGTCGCACCCCCACTGGGGCAAGACCCATCCTGGCCCTCCCCGCTCTGGAGGCTCCAGGCCCGCTCCTGCCCTCTGCGCCCTGGGCCGCCCTCTCCTTACGCACACACCCTTCGCTGGGTGCAGGGAACCTGCCTGGCAAGCACCCTTTGGGAAAGCGTGGCCCACGGGGGGCGCACGGCACCACCCGGCCCCCCGCAGCGAGCGAGTGCTCCCCAGGGCTGTTTCTGTTCCCCCAGGTGCATCGCGGGCTGCTGCTTCATCCCCTTCTGCGTGGATGCCCTGCAGGACGTGGACCACTACTGCCCCAACTGCAAGGCACTGCTGGGCACCTACAAGCGCTTGTAGCCCCCCGTGGCTGCCCCCAGGCCCGACTCGCCCAGCCCGCCCCAGCACAGGCGCTCCTCCGGTGGTCTGTCTCCCCTCCCCCCCCGGGGGGGGGCCACCTGCGTGTCTGCTTTTCGGGGTGGGGGGGAAATATCGCAAAAGTCACACACCTCCAACTCCCAGAAATTGCTGCTTGGAGTCGCGCACGGGACCTGCAGAGACACCGGCTTCCCCTGTGACTGTGTCTTCTGGCCGCCGCCTCTTCCTGCCTTGGGGGGCCCTTCTGGGGGGTGGTCTCAAGCAGAGAAGCCACAGGTTGCCTTATTTTTTGAGACTGTTCTGTCCTGAACTCACTGAACCAGCCTTTGTGCCTCCCATGCACCCCCACCCCACGACAAAGATCTTGCCTTATAGACGTGCTGGGGGCTCGGCTCTCAGGTTCTGTAACTGCAGACTTCATTAGCACAAAAACTCACTTTAATTTCCTTGTCCTTTTCCGAAGTGCAAGGAGGGGCGGTCGCCCCCTCCCCCACACCCCGCCCACCCCCCCTTGCTGCCAAGTAGGCGGGTCCTCATAGCTGCAGTCTCTTTTCCTTCGATGAATGGTGCGTTTCGTTTGCCCATGCGCACTCTTTTTTTTTTTTTTTTTTTTAACGTAACAGCTGGAGAGATTTCACCTGCTGCCTTCACTTGGGGGGAGCGCGGGTCATGGGTGGAGAGGCGAGGGAGCCCGTCGCTTGTCTGGGTGCCGCGAGGCTGAGCCGGAACCCCCTCAGACAGTTGGTGGTGAGCCTCGGAACCCACCCCAGGCGTGCCTTTCCGGAGACCCCCACTGTAATACTGAATGAGCACAGGAACTCATGGAAATAATAGGCCTGACCTTGAGCAGAAATCTGTGTATTGGTTGAAAACGATCGTGGTAACCCTTGACCCAGTTTACGCTTTGAAAAGTTTGATGTTTTGAAAAGTGCCAGTAATTATTTTTGCAGCGAACTACAGATACCACGCAGTACTTCACTTCGGTGTTACCTGCTTTTAACAAATAAAGCGTTGGGTTCTCTGTTTATCCATTCCGACGGCGTGGCCAGCCACGGCTATGAAGACCCTCTGTTCGCTGGGTTAGGGTAGGAGATCATCATGATAAAGCCCCCCTGGCCCGCCGAGGGGCGTGTCCGCCGTGGGGCGGGTCCTGCGACGCCAAGATGAGAGTGGAGTGCTCGCTGGCGAGGTGGAGCCCAACCCCAGGCGGCCTCAGAGCCACGGCTCTCAAGTTGGCTCTCAAGTTTTAATCAAATGCGCAGGAGAGAGCCCCGCCTGCATTCCCTGGGAACAAAACGTGCTTTGTTAATTGATCCGGATGCTGGTGGGGAGAGGGCCTTGTCCCAGGCCAGGAATCCGTTGCCGCCACCCTCTCCCCTGCCTACCTGACTGTCGCTGGCGCCTCGCCTCGCCTTGGTGTGGCTCCCAGGGTCGCCGCTGCTCGCTTCGTGCCCGAGTGATCCCCAGCTGTGGTTACTGAGTCGCACGTGCAGTCTACAGGGTGAACGCGTCCGTGTCGCGTGGTCTTCCCGACGCGTCCGTGTCATCGGTCACAGGATGGACGGGCTGGTGCATGTTTTCCTGTCCATTATATAAAGTCTCTTCTGTTCCGCCGCCGCTGTTCGCTGGGGACTGGAGTGAGTTTGTTGCAGACACTGGATCGCATTCAGCGAATGGAAAGGCTTTATCCCAACCTGCTGTGGCCGCCGGGAAGGATTTTCAAGTTTCAAACCGGAAGTGGCCGTGCATCCTACGCACGGGGTCTTCACAGAGTTCTTGGGAGCCTCGCGTTGTGAAAAAACTGTGCACGGATTTCCATTTCTTTCCGCACCAGAATAAACCTACCTTGAATTCCGTTTCTCCTTGGGACATTTCAGGCACCTCCCGTTGTATCCTGTTGATGGACGTCCGCCTGGGCCCCCGCCCTGTTTGGTGACATCCTGCCCTGCCTGTGGGCTGTGGTTAGGAGGGAGCCTGGAGGCCGATGCGCATTGTGGGCCCTTCAGGAAGTGATCTCCTGGCTTGAGGACTGTGGTGTCTACCTGGAGCCCGGGAGCCAGCTGGAGGCGGATTCAGCTGGAACCGTCCAAAGCAGACAAGGAGTGGTAGAGGTGTTTTGTTTGTTTTCTAGCCTGTAAATTTTCAAGAAACGAGGATCTGGGTCTCATAAGAAGACAGTGCAGATCACAGGCAGGCGTGGCTGCCATGTGTGCCGCCGGCCTTCCTGTCCAACTGCTGCTTCCCGCCTGCCTCCCTGGAAAGCTGCCGCCCCCCCCCCCCCCCCAGCGGTGCATCGGGTACCGTGCGGAGGAACCCGCGTGGACCCAGTCGGGGGCGCAGTCTTCACCTGGGGGTCTCTTACTTGCTCCCTCGTTGGAGTCCCCGGTCTGTGGCCTGCACGCTGCCTGGGGTCAAGTCTGTGCTTACCACCTGTAAAACTCCGGGGGTCCTGGGTGGGCACAGGTGGTGGAGCTGTCGGTTACACGATGGTGTGTGCAAGGGGGAGGGTCCCGGAGCAACGTGAGTTCCCTGCACGAGCCACTGGGCGCGGCCGTGTGGCACAGTGGGTGACACCGTCGGCTGAGGCACCAGCTCCATTTCCCACCCGGCTCCCTGCTAACGCGCCTGAGGACACGGCAGAGGGTGGCCCACGTGCCTGGGCCCTACACCCACGCGGGAGACCCGGATGGAGCTCCAGGCTCCTGACTCCAGCCTGGCCCAGCCCAGGCCTTTGTAGCCACTTGGGGAGTGACCCCAGGAGTGGGCTGGAAGATTTCTCTCTCTCTCTCTCTCTCTCTCCTCTCTCATTGTGCCTTTCAAACTAAATAAATCTTTTTAAAGAAAGCAAGGTAGCCTCTGGTCAGTGTGGATTCTGTGCTGTCGTTGATTGGTGCTGTGTGAGGCGTACGGGGCGGGGGCAGTAGGCGGCTCAGCACCGCCCCGGCCTTTCTCCCCCCTCCCTGCCTCCCTCCCCCTCCTCCTCTCCTTTTCTAATCTGAAATTCACCAACTTGACAGCGTCAAATCCCCTGGGTTTTAGACATTCACAGTGTTATGTGCCCATCGCTTCTGATTCCAGCACCTCGTCCTCAGCCCCAAAATAAAACCCCAGGCTCCTGGGCGGGCAGCGCTGTTCCCTCCGCCTCTGCGTTCGCCCGCACCGGGCATTTCTCAGGCCTGGGGTCCTGCAACGCGTGATCTTTGGTCTGCGTCACTCAGCACCGCGGTGGGTGCTGGTGCTGTTCCTTTTTCTGGGCTGACTAATACTCCACCGTGTGCACAGACCGCAGCTCTTCACCCCCTCCTCCTGGGTTGTCTCTGCCTTGAGGCTGACCGAATGAGGCTCCCGTTGATGTCTCCTGCAGCGGGCGGCCCTCCGCTCTCCGGTCCCTTGCCTGTGTGCCTAGGAGAAGGCTCTTGGGGACCCTCCCGCGAGGGCTTCCTGATGGCAAACACCCTGGCCCAGAGGACTTTGCCTGCTCCTAAGCAGCCCGTCGGCGATGGAGCCGGACCTGGAGCCGGACCTGGAGCCGTGGGCCTGCGGGGGAGGGGGCTGATCCCAGCACCATCCGATGTTTCTGGGCCTGCGGGGGGGCGGGGACCCTCCGAGAGGGGCTGTGCCACAATGCTTGTTGCTGTTCTGTGTCATGTCATTGAGCCTTTTTTCTCTCCCTTGATTTGAGAGACAGAAGCTCCTACCTGCTGGTTCACTCCGCAGGTGCCCCCATGGCCCCTGGTTGGAGGTGGAGCCAGGAGCTAGGATCTCCCACGTGGGTGGGGACCCTTTGAGGCACCAGGGTCTGCACTGGCAGGAAGCAGAGCTGGGCAGTGACCCCCAGCTAGGCGGCACAGCTGCCCTTTTGTTTCTCCTGGGTGGAGCCACTGAAGAGTGACGGCCCCTGGGAAGTCCACAGCTGCCCGCCATTGACCTGCGGGCTCACAGCTCCCCCGGGGGTGGGAGGACCCCTGCCTCCCTGTGTGGCCTCTGCTTTGCCAGCCCTGTAGGGGCATCCAGCGATCTCTTGGGGCCCCAGGACCCTGTCTGCTGCTTTGCTCTGGGAAGAGGGCTGCGGGCTGCGGGCTGCGGTGAGAATGCAGAGGCTAAGGAGTGGATTCCGAGCTGTCGTTTGCATCTCATATTTGCGTCTTAAAGTGGCAGGAAAGGAAAACACTCAACCCCCTACTAGTGGGCAGGCTGGCGGGTTCTGCACTTGCCCGTGAACTTGAGCCCCTCCCACGGTGGACCAGAGCCTGGCAGGCCTTCTGTTCCCTGCAGGCGGCCGATGTCTGATCTGCACCATGGAGCTCACTGTGGGCTCTGCACCCCGAGCCCGTCTGTGGAGGTGTGGGTGCAGGCTGGCCGGCTCTGGTTTCGCTGGATGTCTTGTCTTCCATGCAGCCTGCCTGCTCGCTGGGAGTCAGGGGCGCGGGTCACCTGTGTGTCTGTGGATGTTGGGAGTCTGGGTGTCCATGGGGTGTGGGTGTGCCCGGGGCTCTGGGAGTCTCCCTGGCTGTCCCGCAGGTATGAGAGTATGTGTGTGAGTGTGAGAGCGTCGGAGTTTGTGTGTGAGGCTGAGTGTGTGTGTGCTGGGGCTGCTAGGGAGAAGGAGACGACAGAGCTGGCTTAAGCTGCACTCTCCTGGCGGCTTCCTTGGACTTGAAGGCCAACCCCGCCTCATGGGAAAATAAATGAGTCACCCGATGATGTCAGGGGCTATGGATGGATCCTTTCTGTCCCTGGACTACAGCACACACAGACCACGTGTGGCACTGGCCTTGTGAGTCAGGCAGGTACTGCAGTCAGAGACTTCTCCAGTCCTCCGATGGGGCCGGGGTGGTCCTTGGGCTCTCCGCATGGTGGAGCCCCCTTTGGGAGCACGTAAAAGCCTCCTGGCTCAGGCCACGCCCAGCCCAAGGGGCTGAGTCTCTCCGGAGCCCCAGGCGTGCAGCCAGCATCCCCCGGGCACAGCTCCCACGGCCTGAGCTCCCAGCCCCTCCAGGGGCCCTCGGAAGTGCTTTACTTGCACTGTTTTGTAAATGAAGTGGGAAAGAGCGGAATCTAGCAACAATGCATCTAGCCTGGGTTATCCTCTTTATGCCAGCACTGTTCTCAGATCCCCTTAAAATGTATCTTTCTGGAGGCGCTAAGGCAGCCAAGACCTGCCCTTGCGGCCCCAGGTTGCTGGCCGCTCTGTTGCTGATGGGAGAGAAGCTGCGGCACACTCTGCATTCAGTAGGCGCTAATGCACGTGCAATGATCAGGCGATCTTGCGCACCGCCGGCTTCCCGGAATGCGGTCTCCGCCCGTCCTGCCTGGCAGGAACTCTTCCAGACACAAGGGAAAGCCTGGAGGAGGGACGTCGCGGAGCGGGGATTGCAGGGGGAAGACTCACCCAGGCGCCTTTGCGTCCAGATTCCCAGGCCCCTCGCCTGCAGGTTGGCATGCAGGAGGCCTGGGAGGGGGCCCAGGAACATTCTGAATGTTGGGAAATGGTCCTGATGAAGCAGGCATTTGGGGGAGTGAACCAGTGGATGGGAGATCTCGCTCGCTCTCTTCCTCTCTATCTGTTCTCTGCCTTTCAAATAAATAAATCATCTTGAAAAGTAGATTGTTTAATTTTGTGATGTGAATTTCACTGCAGGAAAAAAATTCGAGCTTGTATCATGTACACCATCAGCAAAATGAAATGGATGCGCAGCAATGCGGTATAGATCAGCATGGATGTTTGAATGAGGTAGTAAGCATTTGGCAGGGGTAATACGACTACAACCGAGGTTTAAGTACTGATGTAAAAGCAAAGGGTAGAATCAGAGAGCAAGACCTCAGGGTCCCTGTCTTTGGAGTGAGCACGAGGCTGGGGTTGATACCGGAAATGACTCCCTAAAATATATACGAAAATGTGGCCCCTTAGAGTTCCCCAGAGGTCCCACCTGGGGTACCACATATGTTCTTGAAATTTGGGGTGCCATACGATATCACCATATGCTTATTAATAAATCCCCAATATTAATAAGCCCGTGAGGGTTCTTGCCTAATATTGAGAAGAATTCTAAACACCGGCGTAAATAAACGAGGTAGCGTGGTACATTTTAGGCTTTTATTTAGTGAGAAAGATGCATAGGAGAGTGAGAGCTTTATCTAAGAGAGAGAGGGGTTAATCTGGGTCACACTGAGCACCAGAAACCAGCACGTGGAGGGCCCACAAGCCCCCTCCTGGCAAGAAGCCAGGGAAAATAAGCGCGAGAGACACCTTGCCCCAGGCTTTTAACCCACTTCCAAAGGGGAGTGGTTAATTAACCTGATTGGCTGGTGGGCACTCAGGTGTGGCCAGGTAGGGGCATGAGGTCACACAGGGGCATGGCGAAGGGATCAGGTAAGGCGTGAGGTCACACAGGGGCGTGGCGAAGGCGTGGTCTTCCAGCTCACAAAGCTAATCTGTTTTAGCCTGTCTACTTCAGGGTGAAGTCCGTGAGGGGTACACGGTGTTGATGCTGGAAAGGAACAGGAACTGAGTCACTCTCGCCTGTCCCCTGGTGGGGGTGAGTCAGCCACCTCCCAGGCTGGGCTCCTCTGCTGTGCCGAGAGAGGCAGGCTGAGTCCTCCAGCTCAACATTTGGATTGGAAAAGAGACAAGTCCAAAGAGAGACCATAGAACATGCTGGAACATTCCAGAAGGTGCTAGAACATGCTGGAACATGGCAGGCCTGGCTCAGCTTGTCAGGGGCCATCTCAGGTGTAAATGAAACCCCTTAGACACATGTTTGGCATCTATGGGCAGGGTCACCTAGGACCGGGAATATTCAGCGCTGACAGGTGTCACTTAGGGCCAGGGAGTTTTCAGCTCTGACAGGACCAGAACCAGATGAGCAGGTGAGGCTCAGTTTTGCAAGAACCAGCCACCCAGGTCCCCTTCCCACCGCCGGCTGCCACGTGTGGGTGTCCCCATTAGCACACCTGGCTCGGGGTGAGGGTGATGCCTGTGGCCGCCTCTGCAGGTAGGTTGAAAGCTCCCACCCCATTCCTTTCCCCAGTGGGCCATGGGGCTGCCTCCCTCCCGGCCTGAGCCGAGAAGGCCACCATCACCGTCTTGTGTCCACTGACTTGGGACCACACGGCCCCTCCTGGGTCCTGAATGAATGCTTGGGAGGGTCTTCAGCCCTCACAGGGGGTCCTGTATGACCTTGGGGTATGGATACGGGACGGGTGTTCCGGAGGAGGTGGGGGCTGGCAGCAGAGGCCCAGGGAGGGAGGCGGCAGCTGTACTGGGCTCCCAGGCACCAAGCACAGGCGACGCCCTCCGCCCCCCATCTCCGAGGCTTCCTGTCCACAGACGCCGCCAGAGGATTTATGGTGAGGACTTTGCCGCGGTTTGGGTAATAACTTTATGGAGACGGAATTCACACACCTTGCAATTCACCTGACTAAAGCGTGCCTTTCATTTCCATCACCTCCCAGACACCGCTTTCCGTTGGATCTGCGTGTCCGCTCCTCCCCGCCCCCTGCCCATTCCCCATGGCCCCGCACCTACTCCCTGTCCCCGTGGACTCGCCCATTCCGGACGTTTTGTGTCAAGAGTCACCCAGCTCTCGTGCCTGGCTTCCCCCGCTCAGCCTGCTGTCCCCAAGTTTAGTCTGTGTTGTGGCAGATGCTTTGTTCCTTTTTAGGGCAAGAAAAAATTTCCTGGTGCAGAAAAAAATTTTGGAAAGCGTATCTTAGTTATTCCTTGTGTTTGCTCACTCATCTGTTGATAGTCTCCTGTTTGGTTATTTGTTGTTGTTGTTGTTGTTTTAAATTTATTTGGGAGACAGTTCCCATCTGCTGGTTGACCCGGAGCCAGGAACTCAATTCGGGTCTCCCAGTAGGGCGGCAGGGACCCCGCCGCGCCTCCCAGGGTGCACCTTAGCAGGAAGCTGGAGCCCCAGGCGTGTACGGAGCCCAGATGCTCTGATGGGGGCCTCAGGCCCACACCTGCCCTTCTTCTTTGTTTCTCTGGAAAAGTTCCTGATTCTGTGATTGGCCGTTCCAGAAAACAGCACAGCTATGTCCCCTTTGCCAGGCAAAGATTTGACAGCTGCTTTTCTCTACAATTAGTTCCCTGGCAGATCCACTAGGAACTGTGGAAGCTGGGAAGCTGCCCTTACTGAATTTGTCAGACAGCAGAACGCAGGGCGCTCGCGCGCCAGGTAAGCGAAGTGGACCGGCTCCTGCCTTCAGGCCCGGGATCAGGCACACAGCTGCTTAAACGCCCACGCGAGTTCACGCTGACCTTGGGGGATTGCGAAGCTTTGGCAGGGCCGGTCTTCGGGTGAGCTGCGTCCTGCCAGGAACTGGGTGCTCCCTGGGGGCGGTGGGGGCTCTGCTTGCTCTCTTCCCACCTGCGTCCCTAGCCCGGTGCCTCCTGTCTACTGAGGCTGGGGCAGGGTTCTTATTTAATGCCTCCCAGGAAGCCCTCCTTAGGTTGGGGGTGAGGGGAGAGGGAGAACCCCTTACTGCTGACCAGGGGCAGTGGTGGGGGGGGTCACAGGCTGGAGCCTTGCTTTGGGCCCACGCTGACACCTGCCACTCAGCTGGCCCTGGCCCCGCTCGGCTGTTCCTGACCACAGCGGGTGCAGGAGCTGCTCTGATGGCGGAGTGAGGCCGGGCAGGCAGCAGCCACAGGGAATGAGTGAGTCTGTGGGCCGGGAGGGCAACGTCAGGCGTTCCGGGGTGCCCACGCCCCGTGCCAGGGCAGCAGCCGGGCCTCGCTGAGTGGGAGGCGGGCAGGATGCGTCTGTCTCTGATTCACAAGGAGGCTGTCGGGAAAGGGTCCTGGCGTTCTGAGAGGCTCCGCTGGGGTTCCACTTCCAGGTCCTTCCTGGGGCTCCCTGGCTAGAATGCGACCACGGCCCCGCCCCCCAGACTCTGGCCCCCACTCTTTAAAAGATTGATGTGATGAAAGGCAAAGAGACATCAGTCTTCATCTGCTGGTTCACTCCCCAAATGTCCCCAACAGCCGGTGCTGGGCCGGGCCCAAGCCAGGAGCCTGGAATTCTATCTGGGTCTCCAAGGTGCAGGGGCCTAAAGACTTGGGCCATCTTCTACAGCTTTCCTAGGCCACAGCAGGGAGCTGGATCAGAAGAGGCACAGCCGGGACTTGAACTTGCAGTCACAGGGGATGCTGGTGCCACAGGCAGAGTCCCAGCCTAGCTTACTACACCACAGCGTCGGCCCCCAGCAGATAGGATTCTTATGGTGCGACCAATCCTGTGTGTGCTTGGTTCCCTTCCGGCCTCTCTGTGCTCCAGCCGACTGTGACACCGGGGAGTAACTGCCGGCCTCTGCATTGTGTCCATGTGTGGCAGAGTCCAGAGAGGTCAGGTGCATTCCTAAGGTCACACAGGTAGCTGAACAAGGCAGCAACAAAGTGACCATCCTTGCGCCCCCCTCCCCCACCCCAGCCTTGGCCAACCTTGGAAATGAGCAACGGGGAGCAGGGTTCTCCAAGTTAAATTCGTGTTTCAAAGATGAAATACGCAACAGTGCATCACCAGGCCCCAGTCCATGAAGCCTCCAGCCAGGCAGGAAAAGCTCACGGCGCCCCCTCCTGGTCAGCTCTTCTCTACCATGGAGTAGCGGTGGCCCTCAATCCTCCAGGGCTCTGCAAAAATAGTACCTGCCCCATTTTTTTTTTTTTTTTTTTAACTTTAAGAGGGAGACAGGAAACTTCCCTGTGCCGGTTCACTATCCAAGTGCTCACAACAGCTGGGATTAAACCAAGACCAGAACCAGGAGCCGGGAACTCAATCCAGGCGTCTGATGTGTGAGCTGTCCGCTGCCTTCTAGGGTCTGCATTGGCAGGAAGCTGGCACCGGGAGTGGAGCCAGAACTTGAACCCAGGTCCTCTGATACGTGGGACATCGTGGGGCCAAGTGACCATCCTGGGGATACCGTGTTTCCGTTGAAGAAGAAAGCGGCTCCACTCTGAGAGGCCCGGGCACCATCATTTTGACGGCATGACCTTCTGAAGAAGGCAAAAAGCTAGAGGGACAGTCGGCAGGGGCGGGGGCGGGGGCAGGGATGAATCGGCAGAGCCCGTGTCATTCCACGTGGCTCAGTCGTGATGGACCCATGTCATTCCACGCTGGGCCCACCACGAGAGCGAGCCTTGTGTAGACCTACATGCCAGCGTAGGTGCATCACTGGGAGCACAGGTGCACTGGGTGGGGGGCCGTGCGTGTATGCGGCAGGGGTATTGGGGAGCTCCAACTTCCTGGGATTTTTTTTTTCCCTGTGCTTCCAGAATTGCCCTAGAACCACAGGGCCAGGTGTGGCACGGTAAGTTAAGCCGCCATATGAGTGCTGGTTTAAGTCCCGGCTCCTCCTCTTCCAATCCAGCTCCCTGCTAATGTGCCCTGGGAAGAAGCAGAAGATAACCCAAGAGCTTGGGCCCCTGCTGCCCATGTGGGAGACCTGGATGGAGTTCCTGGCTCCTGGCTTTGGCCTGGCCCAGCCCCGGCTGTTGAGGCTGTCTGGAGAGTGAACTAGCAGATGGAAGATCTGTCTCTCCCTCTCTACCACTCTGCTTTTCCAATAAGTATTTTTAAAAAGTAAGGTTTTGCTCAATTTGACTGCATGGGTGGGGAATGCACGCCTGTGGCAGATGGAGCCTCCTTGAGGGACAGTGGGGAAAGGAAGTGCCAGCCGTGAGCAGGCTGAGGACAGCAGGGGCCCGGAGGCAGGCTGGGCTGAGATGCTCGCGAGCTATGAGACTGCGTGAGTGACTGCTCCGTCTTCTGAGTGGTGGGCTGATGCCTGCCCCCTCGCAGGGCTGTGTGGGACTGAATGAGTTAATCCACGGGTGTGCCTTGAGCAGGGCCTGGGACGGGTTCTTTTCCCAGGGTCTCTCTGCCTCCTAGGTGGACAAGGAGCACTCGTTGGTCAGCACTGGTTCTCCTTTCTCATGTGCGTGTGTGTCTCCGTGTCTCCTCTCCCACTTGGGAGCTGGGCTCCCCCTGGCTGGTCTTAGAGCTGTAACTGTGCATTCCTAGCCTCCAGGAGCTGGGAGCTGAAGAGTTTTTTTGTTTTGTTTTGTTTTGTTTTGTTTTGTTTTTTGCCTTTAATGAACTTGAAAGGCAGAGTTAGAGACAGAGCTGGCGCTGTGGCATAGCAGGTGGAGCCACCGCTTGCAGTGCTGGCACCCCGTATGGGCGCTGGTTCGAGTCCCGGCTGCTCCACTGCCGAGCCAGCTCTCTGCTATGGCTTGGGAGGGAGGGAGGGAGAGAGGGAGAGGGGGAGAGAGAGACGGAGAGACACGAGGCGGGGTTCGGTTGGGAGGGTAGGCGGAGAGATAGGCACCAGGCCAGAGCCAAGAGGCAGGAACGCAAACCACGTCTCACACCTGGGTGACAGGGACCCAAGTAGGTGAGCCACCAGCTGCTGCCTCCCAGCCGGATGGGAAGCAGAGCTGGGACTGGAACCCAGGCACCCAGCCGACCTGAGTGGTTTCCCGAAGCCGCTACAGTCTTCCCAGCACTGGGACCCACAGAGCCAACGTCAAGCCACAGACCTAGAGCATGCTGGTGGCGGCTCAGGGACGTGAGTGTCCCCGTGCCTCTGAGCCGCTTGCGGCCTCTAGAGTGGCCCGGTTTTTGTTCTGAGTCCAAGCCTTGCTGTCCTCTGCCCTGAGATGGCCTGTTTCTGAGGCCTGGGCAGGCCGGCCGTCTCGCCCCTTCCCGAAGCTGAACAGGGATTTGCCCCCTTGTGAGCCAGCCGCCCCCTCCCTCACCCCTGCCTCCTGGGTGGGGCGCTAATAGCTCAACAGCGGCTTCTGATTGGCTGGGACTTGGCCTGGAGCCCCCTCCTCCCCTCCCGACGTCCCGGGCTGGGCGAGGGGATGGAGGCTGAGCGCTCCTCGTGGGGTCTCAGAGCTCCGTTCCGGGCTGGACAGAGCTCCCCTGGGGTGTGAGGCTGGTGCGGGGGTGCCTCGGGCCGGCCGGGCCGGGGTGATGCCGGCGCCCGTGGGGCTTCTGGCTCTGGTCCTGCTTGGGACGATGGCAGGACGGACTTCGGGGAGTAAGTAGAACCTGTGCCGTCTCTTGGGTTTTGTCCTGGTTCTGTGTGGCGTGGGGGGCGGGGGAAGCCCAGATCCCTCCAGCAGGGAGGGAGGCGGTACCCAAACCTGCTGTCCCCAAACCCTGCCATCCTCAGTTTTTCTTGTCCTGGGGGAAAAGGCTCTTCGCTGGAGCCCTCATGTCTTATTCAAGTCTCCTGGGACCTGAGGCAGGGTGGGGTTTGGGGGTGGGCGGCGGAGGGGCACAGTGGAGACCGGATTTCAGACTCTGGGGGTGGAGAGTTGGTTTCTGGGCTGGCTGAGCCAGAGCATGGAGTTAGCTGGTGTCCCAGGTCCAGAGGTGGTGTGGGAAGACGCTGAGAGCCTGTGACGCTGGGGCACACGGGGACAGGAACTTGGAAATGAACCTGGTCTTGCTGTGGGTCGAGTGAAGCACAAACACGCCACAGGGTTCACGCTCCTGGTAGACGGACTGAAAAATGTTCAAGGTGAAAATAATTTCCACAGCACGTTTTACTTAACCCCGTGTGGAAAAAAAATGATTAGAAAATGTAATCAGTACAATAAGTATTAATGTCAGATAGTTCTGCCTTCTGTGAAATCCGGTTTGTATTTTTTCTACTCAGCACATTTAGATTTGGATAATCAATTTTCCTCTTTAGACTGTACAGGGTGCCTGTAACACCCTGGTCGGCCTTGGGATAATCGGGCGAGGGTCCCGTTGTCACTGCAAGCCGGGGTGAGGGACGGCAGCTCCGCAGGCGGCCGCGGGCTTGCGAAATCCAAGGCAACCACAGGCAGGACTCCAAATTCAACCTACAGCAGGGTCCTCTCACGTGGTTCTAGAGGCTAGTGGGGGTGGGGCGGGGCAGAATCAGGTGTCTTCCTTTGTGTTGCTGATTAGCAGGTGTGGTTTTTAAAGGCTGGGCGGGGCTGGGGGGGAGTTAGGGAGCCTGACGGGCTCAGCTGCGGAGCTGCAGGGTTTATAGTAGGGGTCGCTAAGCGTTTCCCTGTCGTCAGCATCTGGAGTTCTCGGATTTTTTTTGTTTTTGTTTTTGGTTTGTTTGCTATAAAGATTTGTTTACTTGAAAGGCACAGAGGCAGGGAGAGATGGAAGGGAGAGGTCTTCGGTCCACTGGTTGACTCCCCAGGTGCATTGTGGGGAGCCGGGTGGGAAGCAGAGCAGCCGGGACTCGAGCTGACCCTTACGTAAGATGCCATTGTCCCAGGCGGGGGCTTAACCAGCTACCGCCGGCCCCCACGTAGATGTGTGTAACCACGGCTCTGGCTGCTGGGTGGGAGATGAGTCCGAGAGACACGTTCAGGCAGGAGAGGGTGTGGCTTTGCCCAGAGCGGTCAGTTGTCATGGAGACAGAGACAGTGGAGCTGGCCAGTACTGGGTTCTTGACTTTGCCACTAGAGAGGTCTCGGGCGGATCAGAGAAGAGCGAGTGGTGGGCGCAAGCATTTTGAGATGGCAAAGGCACACGCTCGGAGGGGAGCGGCCCCGTGTCCCAGCTGAGGGTGACCTCTCGCGGGCTGCTCAGTGAAAGGAAAGGTGCCTTCCAGTAAAGGCGGGGGTACTCAGGGCTTTTCTGGGAGGTGGGTGGAGCTTTCCTGGACCTTGGCCCCGCCCCTCTCACGTTTCCTGCCTTGGCGACTGGCAGGTGTGTCAGGTAGGAATACTGGGAGGTGCTGGGTCAGCCTCCGTGTCCCCAGGTGCCGTGAGCTGGGTCCAGGCAGGGGCGCTGCGTATCTCCAGAAGCAGAAGGGCCATGAGGTAACAGGAACTGCCGCAGGTGCCCGGCCACCCTGGCTCAGAGGAGGGAGGGAAGGAAGTCTTGGCAGATCTCACTGATGCGCTGGACTTGGGAGTGGTGATGGGACAAAGGGTGGACGTGGGAGAGGCAGGGAGATGCGTTCCGGCCCTGGGACAGCTGCCACTGTCTCTTCTCCCCTGGTCTCCTGGGCCCTTCCTTGTCCTCTTGTACCAGCAGGCTAGTGGTCCCCAGGGTGGGCCTGTCCCTGTCACCCTGGTTCAATCGGGTTTGTGATTTCAGAAACTGAAGATTCGTCGCGGGGACAGGCGGCCTCCTGCATGACAGGGTGTGCTGGTGAGTCTCCACGACCCAGCTGTGCTGGGGGTGGGTGGGTGCACTGGGGTGGAGTGGGCTCACTGCCAGGGGTGATTGGGGTGGCCCCTGAGGGCCTGGGCCATGCGCAGGAGGGGAGGAAGAGAGAGAGTGAGCCCCGCCATGCCAGTCCCCGAGGCGCGGGCCCCCTGCGGTTACCAGGCTCTGGCCAGGTGCTGCCCTTGGCCTCTTGGGTGGAACAGAGGAAGGATCCTGGAGGGGCTGGACTCTGGAGAGAAGGAAGCACCCTGGGGGCTGGGGGTGTGGCTGTGTCTCGGGAAATTGGACTCAAAATAGACTCAGTCTAAAGAGCACAGTGTGAGGGGGCGGGTGGGGGAGGAGCCCAGACCCCAGGCTTCTCCACTGGTCCTGTGGCCCGGATAGAAGGTTCCAGAGTTAGAGCTCTGTGCTCTGAGGTCAGCTCTTCTCCAGAGCACCTGCTGTCCGCCCCCCCCCCATGCACCCCCGGGCCTGCCCCAGCCAGATTCACAGCCGTGGTTCCTACAGAGTTCGCGGTAACAGCTCCCCCACCCCCACCCGATGTCTGTCCGACTCTCGGGGAGGAGTCAGACTGCTGTGTGTCCACAGATACGTCCCCTACCCTCTCTGAGCCTTAGCTGCTGCTTTGGCAAAATGGAGAAAATAAAGATACTTGCTTCAGAACTGGTCGTGCGATTCAGTGAATGAACGTAAACGTACATCAGTGGTTGGCTGCTGGGGGGCGATTTTGCCCCGCCCCACCCCCCACTTGGCACTGTCGGCAGACTTCTCTGGTGCTCACACTGGGCTGCATTACAGCAGAGGCCAGGGGTGCTGCCGAACCTCTCCATGGCACACCGTGGACACCCACAGCAGGGTGCCAGCCCATGGAGTCCGTGGTGCTGAGAAGGTGTGGCCAGTACAAAGCGCTCCGTGATGGCCCGTCGCGTGGTCATGTTGAGTACTTACTGTTGTGTGTTTACTCCTTCACCCTCGGGCTGTGCACTGCCCAGCTTCCCCCAGGGGCCTGGGTGGGGAGGTGGAAGGGGGCGCAAGGGCACCCAGAAGTCAATGTGGGATTGGGGTCCCAGAGGGAGCCAGGTTGCCACCGTGAGCTGCTGCTTCTGTGTGCTCTCCAGGGTCTGCTGGACCCCACCTCCCCGTGGGCACCAGATACGTCTATGGCTTTGCCACCAACACCAGCACTGGCCTGCAGGGGGCCCCCGTGGAGGGCAGTGGACTTGGTCTCCAAGGCCTGGCGGAGATTGATGTGCTTGGCCCATGCCAGATGCTTCTACGGGTGAGCGTCTCCGGGCAATGGGGAGGTGACGTTGGCACTGATCTTGGCTGCGGGGAGGGCCGAAGGGAAGCCACAGTCCCCATGGTGCCAATCTGTCTGCTACGCAGGGTGTTCTGAGGAATCTCATACTCAACAAGCGATGGCTAGGGGTAGGAATAGGAAAAATGGCGTCACAGTGGTGGTAGAATATGGTGCCATCTCCTACAGTGACCCAGTGGTGTGGGGCTGGGGCTGAGGAAGCTGTGTGTGTGTGTGTGTGTGTGTGTGTGAATGTGTGAATATGTGGGGGAGTTTTTTTTTTTTTTTTTTAAGATTTTATTTAAAAGAGTTACACAGAAGGAGAGACAGAGAGAGAGAGTCAGTCCTGCATCTGCTGGTTCACTCCCCAATTGGCCACAACGGCCGGAGCTGCACCGATCTGAAGCCAGGAGCCAGGAACTTCTTCCAGGTCTCCCATGCAGGTGCAGGTGCCCAAGGACTTGAGCCATCTTCTGTTGCTTTCCCAGGCCATAGCAGAGAGTGGGATTGGAAGTGGAGCAGCCAGGACTCAAACTGGCGACCATATGGGATGCTGGCACTGAAGGTGGTGGCTTTACCTGCTACACCGCAGTGCTGGCCCTGAGAGGGGTTTCATTAGAGTGAGAAGAGACATAAGGTGGGGACAAGGTGTGTCATGGGGAGGATGGAGGGTGAGCCTGCAGGTGCAAAGGCAAACTAAGTCCGTGCTTCAGGCCAAGGAAAAGCATGGGATGGAGAACGAGGCCTGGATGGGCCTACAGGCCTGCCCTGGCCTCCTGGCCACTGGAAGTGCCTGGTCCACAGGCTCCAGTTAAAGGTGCCCGCTCAGGTGCTGTGGTGTTGGTCTGGCAAATCTTGAGCTAGATTCAGCTGGTGGTCACGGGTTTCTTTTCATCAAGGTTTTCCCAAAGCTCCCCACGTGCCTGCTCGTGGAAATGCCCGCCCATTCTCCTGTCCCATTTCCAGTGACTGCCGTGTGTTTCCTGGGCAGTCCCTCCCACTGCTGGCAAATGGCCTGTTAGTGTCCGCCAAGGTCTAGTCTTATACTTGTGAAGCATTTTTGAACTGATTGGAGCACCTCCTGACAACAGTTTTTCAAAACTGTTTTGTTGTGTTTTCATGTAGACCACAGGATGGGGTCTTTCACGGGGTAACTGAGCTGCCTCTGAATTCTGAAACTGTCCCAAATTCCTGTGCTCCAATCAGAGCTGCCACTGTATTGGAGTCTTGGCCATCTTTTCACATCCATCAAAACACTAACAGGTTTTCTCCCCCTGCAGGGCCAGTTTTCACAAAGCAAATTGTGTACTGCTACAGTTGAACTCATTGGTTCTCTTTGGTTTTAGCATTTAAGAAGAGTTGATAATGCCAAGTGGTAGCTTATTTCAATGATTTTTGGTGAAAATGGAGTTTTCACAGCCACTTGAGGTCATCTAATCACAGATTTTTAACGTGCAAAGAATAAAATCCTAAGGACTCGGAACAGTGAATTTTAACTGGACCCACTGTATGGCTACTGCCAGAGTAAGAAACGAGATGACTCAGCCCGATCTCTCCTGACCCCTTCCCCTGGGGGAACCACTGCCTGCCTCTGACACCATAGATGAGTTTTGCCTGACTTTTTTTTTTTAAAGTTTTATTTTATTTATTTGAAAGACAGAGTTAGAGAGGTAGAAACAGAGAGCGAGGTCTTCCATCTGCTGGTTCACTCCCCAGTTGTCCGCAACGGCCAGAGCCGCACCCTTCTGAAGCCAGGAGCCAGGAGCTTCTTCCGGGTCTCCCACTCGAGTGCAGGGGCCCAAGGACTTGGGCCATCTTATTCTGCTTTCCCAGGCCACAGCAGAGAGCTGGATCGGAAGAGGAGCAGCCAGGACTAGAACCGGCGCCCATATGGGATGCTGGTGCTTCAGGCCAGGGCTTTAACCTGCTGTGCCACAGCGCCGGCCCCTGACTTTCTTTTAAATAGAATTAACCAAGATGTTCTTCATGCTGAACTTTTTTTTTTAGGTTTATTTGTTTGAAAGGTAAAGTTAGAGACAGAGACACAGAGAGACAGAGATAGAGAGAGGTCCCCCGTGTGCTGGTTCACTCCTCAAGTGGCTGCCATAGCCAGGGATGGGTCAGGTCAAAGGCAGACCCTGGAGCTCCATCCGGGTCTCCCACACAGGAGCAGGGCCCCAAATACTTGGCCATCTTCTGCTTTCCCACGTGCATTAGCAGGGAGCTGGATCAGAGGTGGAGCAGCCAGGACTCAAACTGGCGCCCATATGGGAGGCCGGCACTGCAGGCTGTGGCTTAACCTGCTGTGCCACAGCGCTGGCCCTTGTGCTGAACTTCTTATTTTCTTTTCCTGCTGTGGTGAGATACACATAACGTGGGGCGGGCGCTCAGTGCAGGGCTTATGTCACATTTTGGGGTGCCCGCATCCCCTGTAGGAGTGCCTGGTCTGAGTTCTGGCTGTTCCGCTTCTGATTGGGCTTCTTGCTAACGTGCGTCCTGGAAGGCAGCAGGTGATGGCTACGGGGCTTGGGGCCCTGCCATGCACGTGGGAGACCTGGATGGGGTTTTGGGCGTGCTCTGTGTGTACTGCGTAGTCCCAGGAACCCCGGAAGCAGGCTTCCAGGGTCTTGGTTGGAAGAATGAGAGCTTTGCAGACCGACAGCAAGGCACCATGGGAGCTTGGCTGTTTGAGTCCTTGTCCCCTGGAGAAGTTCAGCGTCTGCCACCAGGAACTAGAACCTTCTGTGCAAGGGAAGGGGTCTCTGCTCAGTCCCCCACACTGGGCCACTCCCCAGAACTCCTTGTGGGTGGGGGTGCTGGGGAGGGGTGCTGGGCCGTCCCTGGCTCACTCTGCTTTCTGCTTCAGCTCCGGGACTTCCGGGTGACGTCCATCCTGGGGTCCGAAGCGCAGCTTCTGCAGGACTCGCAGAGTTTGGGGTAAGACGCTGGCCCTGGGTGGGGGCGGGAGCCCCATCCCCTCCCTGTGGCTGCCAGGCTCTGGCTATGCCAAGTGAGACGGGAAAACCCAGCGGTGACCCCTCCCAGTACACAGACGCCGCCTGCACCAAAGCTCAAAGGGGGGGCTTCGTCTCCTGGCCTTGGCCTTGGCCTTGCCAAGTGCCCAGACCAGATGCTCGGGGCTGCCAGAGCGCGGGGGCCTTGAGTGACGCCCAGCAGCAGCAGGGGCCCTCGCCACCGGGGCCACCATTCTTGAGGACCCTCGGGAAGACGGCGGGTGTGGGGCTGTCGAGCCCACGGAAGCCTGTCCCTTCCTCCCCTCCCCCACTCTTCCCAGAGAGAGGAACCCCGGTCCTCTCCCACCGCCCCCGTTGGTGACCTAGCCTGGAATTCTCTCTGCACTGCCTTTCCCAGGACTGCCTGTCTGTGCCTCGGTGGCCCCCAGCCCGGGGCAGCCTGGAGACAACCCTACCTCCGATTCCTCTTCCTTTTTATTGCAAATCCATTTGTTGAAAAAAAAAATACAGGCTTTGTGCAGGGGTGCTGGGGTGGGGGCCGCTGTCCAGGGGCAGATGGCTCCCTGCTGAAAGGCCAGGGAGGGTCCCTCCAAGGGGCCATTGTGCCTGCTCCTCATCAGAAATGCTAAGTCGGGGGCTGGGGGCTGGGGGCTGGCAGGCCCTTGAGGCCGACTGACATTTGCTATTCCTGGAATGGCACTATTAGCATTTCTCTTGCCCGGATGGGAGCTGCCATCCTGGAGGCCCCCAGACCCCAGATGAAGCTGGGGGGTGGGGAGGCGGGCACAGGGACCCCCCGGGGAGGCGAGCTTCTGCCTGGCTTACTGCTGGCTGGGAGCACCTGTCTTCTCCCTCCGTGGGGGGTGGGGGACTACCCCTCCCCCAGCTCCCATGCCCTGCATCCTGCGCTGATGGAGACCCAGGCTTTCCCTCTGGTGAGGCCGGCAGGGAGGCACTGGCCGAGTTCTGGTGCCAGCACCTTCCCTGAGTTGACACGTGTCCTCCTCTGGGTCCCGTGGCTGGCCTGGGCGGGAGGGAAGATCTCCCTTCACCATTTGCCCTGGGCTGACATCGGAGATGGGGTGAGCTCCCCGTAGCAGTGTCCCCTTCACAGAGGAAGGGAGGGAGGGGAGGAAGGAAGGAAGGAGGGAAGGAAGGAGGGAAGGAAAGGAGCCGTGTGGGCAAGGCAGGGGCCAGCAGGCTATTTTTTTTTTTTAAAGGTTTATTTATTTGAAAGTCAAAGTTACACAAAGAGAGGAGAAGTAGGGAGAGGTCTTCCATCCAATGGTTCGTTCCCCAGTTGGCCGCAATGGCTGGAGCCAGGAGCCAGGAGCTTCTTCCAAGTCTCCCATGCACGTGCAGGGCCCAAGGACTTGGGCCATCTTCTACTGCTTCTCCAGGCCACAGCAGAGAGCTGGATTGGAAGTGGAGCAGCCGGGACTAGAACTGGCACCCATATGGGATGCTGGTGCTTCAGGCCAGGTCATTAACTTGGTGTGCCACAGCACTGGCAGGCTATTTTTAGAACAGACAAATGGGCCTGGGGAAAGGGTGGGGGAGGGGATAGTTCGTAGCCAAAGCTGTCGTTTGTGGTGAGGACAGGGTGTGACAAGGACGTCTCCTGTCCCGTCTGTGATCAGGGTCCTGGGGGGCGGCTGGCTGCCCCCAGCTCCATTTCTAGACTCTGTCTCGGGCAGGTGATGGGGTCAGGAGAACCCCCTCCCTGTGGCTGTGGGCTTTTTGGTGTTTTCAGCTCAAGGTGATGTAGGCAGGCAGGTGGATGAATTGGATTAGATCTGTGAGCTGGGAGACCATGCCCTCCACCGCGCATGTGATCTGCCCCTACCTGGCCCCGCCTGTATGCCCACCTGCCAATCAGGCTATGTAGCCACTCCCCTTAGCAAGTGGATAAATGGCTGGAACACGGTGGATCCTTCCCTTTTTGCCCTTTTCCCCCTCACCCTTATTGTCCTGTGAGGCACTTGCTGCCTGTGCCTTCAAGGCGCGTGGCCTCTGGGCCACCCCCTCTCTCCTCTCTGTGCTCTGTCTGTCCTGTGCTAAGCCGCTTGCGGCTGCTCATAACCAAACACTTGGTGCACGTGGCTCCCGGCCTGTTCTCGGCTTGGTACGGACCCCAGCTTAATTTCTAGACTTGTGTTTCTCCCTCGGATGGAGGCTTCACTCTCCCATGCGTCTCCCTCACTGAATAAAAGCCTTAAAACTTAGCACGTTTGCCTGGTCTATCTGAGCCGGTATTCAGAATTCTCAGAACACATGGCAAGAGCCCACACAGCTTATTAAATTCAGAAATATTAATAAGCAGAACGGTTTCAAAGCACCCAGTACCCCCAAACAGCGTGTATGGGGTGCATGACCCCAGCGCCTTCAGCTCCTGTCTGGGGTGAGGGAGTAGCAAGGCAGGGCGGGCTGCCTCTAGGGGCCTGGCCTGCTGTTCCTTGCACTTGACTCGTATACTTGGAACCGTCGCCCCTGCTGGTGATGAGGCTGTGCTCGGCCAGAGCAACCTCATGAGGGGGCCGGGGGCTTCCCCTTGGGGGCTGACGTGCAGGAGGACGGGAGTGCCGAGGCCCCCACCCAACCCCTGTCCTCCACCGCCTCCTGCAGTGCTACCCTGGGCCACCACCCGCTGCGCTTTGTCCTGCGTGCTGGGCGCGTGGCCCACCTGTGTCCCCATCGAGACGAGCCACGCTGGGCACTGAATGTGAAGCGGGCACTGCTGAGTGTCCTGCAGAGCCACCCAGGTGCCCACGGCCCCGAGACCCTGGAGGAGGTGAGGCCGAGCATGGGGGGGGGGAGGTGGGGGTGGGCTGGGCGGCAGAGGCTGAGGGGTCCTCTCCTGCCTGCCCACCCAGGTGGATGTCCTGGGCCGGTGTCCCACCACGTACCAGCGCCATGGGCACCTGCTCCTCAAGACCAAGGACCTGGCTCGGTGTTCCCTGCGCAGGGTGCGCGCCTCCCTGGCTTCCCAGGCTGTGCCGGGAGGGGTGAGTGCTGAGCCAGCCCCCCTCCCCTCCCCTCCCCTCCCCTCCCTTCCCCCCTCCCCTCCTCGTGGGTCCCTACTCCCTGAAGATGGAAGTGATGTGTGTACAGTGAGTATAAGGATGAGACGGTCGGTCGTTACTAAGGTAACTAACTCCATCAGCAGGGGTCAGCTTGGAGGCGGCGGCAGGCCAGCGCCTGCTCGGCTGCAGCCAGTGTCCCGTGCTTGTCACTCTCCTGGGGTTCCTGGCCTCTTGCCTCCCATCCCCTGTGCTGGGCTGCTGTTGAGATCAGAGGGAGGGGTCTGGGAGTCGTCCTGTGGCCCTCAGGCACCACCTTGGTTCTGGCGGCTGCAGGTTGGGGGTGGGGGGTCCCACCCGGGTGGGGGGTCCCACCCCAGCCGGGCCCTGTCCTGAGGCTCCCCTCTGCTTTGCCCCAGCAGCCCGGCCTGGCCTCCAGCCTCAGCTGCCTCCAGAGCTTCCAGGCGGGCGTCCTGCAGGAGGCGTCCTGCGAGGAGCTGCACTCCGTGGCGCCGCTCTCCGAGAGGGCGGCCGGGGTGCACACCCGCACCCTGTCCTCACTGGTCCTGCTGAGCCAGGCGCCCCGCGATCCGGCCGCCCCAGGTGATTGTGACCTCGTCCGTCCGTGGCTGCTGCCTTGGCTGTAGCGTGAGAGGGGCGTGGGGTCCTCAGAGGAGCCTCCCAGCCGCCCGGCGTCGCTGCCCGGTCCCAGCCTGGACGCCCTCGCGCTGTTTGTGAATGTGGGCCAGAGTCTGCCTCTTCTAGAACTTTCTCGGGGCCCTGTCTGCTGCTGAGGCTTGGTCTTGTCTCCTCCCCCTGGGCTGCCCTCAGTGAGGGTGAACTCGGCTTCCAGCGTTGGTGGGAGGATTTCCGCGACCCCTCGGGCTGCCCATTTTGGGAGCAGACTGAGATCTCTTGGTTTTCCGGCAAGTTTCTGCTAATGGCCCTGGAACTTGGCTCTTTCTTTCTGGTTTCCATGGAAACAAGCAAGGGAGTCCCGACTGTGAGAAAGAAAGGTTTTTCCTTTGAATTAAAAAACAATTAGCGGCTGGCGCGGCGGCTCACTAGGCTAATCCTCCGCCTTGTGGCACCGGCACACTGGGTTCTAGTCCCGGTCGGGGCGCTGGATTCTGTCCCAGTTGCCCCTCTTCCAGGCCAGCTCTCTGCTGTGGCCAGGGAGTGCAGTGGAGGATGGCCCAAGTGCTTGGGCCCTGCACCCCATGGGAGACCAGGAGAAGCACCTGGCTCCTGGCTCCTGCCATCGGATCAGCGCGGTGCGCCAGCTGCAGTGTGCCGGCCGCGGCAGCCATTGGAGGGTGAACCAACGGCAAAGGAAGACCTTTCTCTCTGTCTCTCTCACTGTCCACTCCACTCTGCCTGTCAAAAACAAACAAACAAACAAACAAAAAAAAACCACAAACAAACCAATTAGCTATTTTGAAATGCAGAGAAACACAGAAAGGCACACACACGCACACACATACAGAATCTTCCATCTACTGGTTCACTCCCAAAATACTTAGAACAGCCAGGGCTGGGCCAGGCTAAAGCCAGGAGCTAGGGTGGCAGGGGCCAAGCGATTGAGCCACCCAAGGGAGAAGCTGAACCCAGCATCCCCTCAGGGTCCATGGCCCTGCCCCCTCACCGCCCTCCCCTGGATGTGGGCAGGCATCCGTGCTTGTTGGGACCTTGCGCCTTCCCAGGGGGAGGTGGGGTGAGCTTTTCATTTTCCTGTCAGCTGCATTGTTGAGACCCAAATCGGGCACCCTGTGGTTGATCCGTGCACGGTATAGGGCGCAGGCGTGGGTGGCGCGGCCCCGCAGGTTAAACCGCCGCTTCGGATGCCTGTGTTTCACAGCAGGGTGCCTGGTTTCAGTCTTGGGTGTTTGACAGTTGTTTTCTTTTGAAAGATTCATTTTGTTTGACGTTCTGCCTTTCAAATAAACAGAGAGATCTTCCATTCGCTGGTCCTCTCTCCAAATGGCCACAACAGCCAGGGCTGGGGCACATTGAAGCCAAGACCTTGGAACTCCATCCAGGTCTCCCACGTGGGTGACAGGGGTCCAAGCACTTGGTGCCTCCTCTGCTGCTTCCCAGGTGCACTAGCGGGGAGCTGGGTGGGAAGCGGAGCAGCCAGGTCTCGAACTGCAGCTCCGACGTGGCATGTCAGTTGCAGGGGTTGGCTCAACCCACTGTGCAGCAATGCCCCCCACCCCGCCGCTTCTGGTCACGCTGCCCACTAATTGCTCCTGAGCAGGTCCTGGCTCAAGTACTTGGGTGCCTGCCACTCATGTCGGGGACCTGGGTGGAGCTCCGGGCTCCTGGCTTTGGCCTGGCCCAGCCCTGGCTGTTGGGGACATTGGGGAAGTGAACCAGCAGATGGAAGAGTCCTCTGTCTCTTCCTCTGTTACTCTGCTTAGCAAATAAAAAATCTTTCTTAAAAATTATGTGATTCAGTGTAGTTTCTGGAACACTCAGACGTGGTCACCTGCAGAACATTTTCATTGCTCCTAGAAGAAACCTTGTCCCCATTAGCATCGGCCTGTGCTCCTTCCCTGCACCCCCAGGCGCTGGCCACCATTAGTCCTCTGTGTGTGTGTGTGTGTGTGTGTTAAGAATTACTCTTGGGGCCTGTGCTGTGGTGTAGAGGGTTAAGCCACCACCTGCAGTGCCGGCATCCCTTCTGGGTACCATTTCAAGTCCTGGCTGCTCCACTTCTGATCCAGCTCTCTGCTGCTGGCCTGAGAAAAGCAGCAGAGGACGGCTCAAGTGCTGGGGTGCCTGTCACCCATGTGGGAGACCTGGATGAAGCTCTTGGCTTTGGCCTGGCCCAGCCCTGGCCATTGCAGCCATCAGGGGGAGAGAACCAGTGGATGGAAGATTCTCTCTTTCTCTGTAACTCTGATTTTCAGAAATTTTTTTAAGAGATTATTCATTGATTTGAAGGGGGGGGGAGTGACATAGAAATTCAAACAGATCTTCCATCTGCTGATTCACTCCCCAAATGGCTGCAATGGCCAGGGCTGGGCCAGGCTGAGGCCAGGATCCCAGAGCTCCATCCGGGTCTCCCGTGCAGTGGCAGGGGCCTAAGGACTTGAGCCATCTGCTGCTGCTTTCCCTGCCCCTGAGATGGGCGCTGGATCGGAGGCGAAGCAGCGGGGATTCAATCTGGTGCCCGTAGGGGATGCCCGCGTTGCAGGCTGTGGGCTTTCCTGTCGCGCCACGACGCCAGCCCCGTAACTTACTTTGAATTCCGTTTTCCATGCACTTCTTGGAGTCTGTGCAGAGGCTGCTGTGTGTGTGTGTGTGTGTGTGTGTTCAGGTGGTCTGGTTTTTTTTTTTTTTTTTTTTTTTTTTTTTTTGACAGGCAGAGTGGACAGTGAGAGAGAGACAGAGAGAAAGGTCTTCCTTTTGCCGTTGGTTCACCCTCCAATGGCCGCCATGGCCGGCACACCGCACTGATCGGAAGGCAGGAGCCAGGTGCTTCTCCTGGTCTCCCATGGGGTGCAGGGCCCAAGCACTTGGGCCATCCTCCACTGCCTTCCCGGGCCACAGCAGAGAGCTGGCCTGGAAGAGGGGCAACCGGGACTAGAACCCAGTGTGCCGGCGCCGCAGGCAGAGGGTTAGCCTAGTGAGCCACGGCACTGGCCCAGGCAGTCTGTTTTTTATTGCGATGCGGATGTGTTTTTATGTTGCACGCTTGTCCGCATCTCGCTTGCTTTAGGCTTGGGGTCTTTCTGTTGCTGGGCGTGTCCAGCTGGCCCGGAGCTGTTGGAGGCTCGGCCTCCTGGCGCGAGCAGGCCGCCGTTGACCTGACTGTGCCCGCTGATGGGTCCTCCGGCTGTTTCCCGTCTTCTGTCGCCAGCTGCGAAGCTGTCGATGTTTTTCTACCTGCACCGCTCCCCCTCTCCTGCTGTCTCAGATGTGCTGTTGGTGGGGTCTGGGTGCAGCCAGGCGGCCTTCTGCGTCACTGAAGCCTTCTCCCCTGCGGTCACCCCCTCCCCTGTCCCCCTCCCAGATGCAGATGACGCAGACGGTGGGCACGGGACCCCACGCAGCCTGCTGTATGAGTGGGAGGAGACCCCAGCCCAGGCCACGGCAGCCTCGGTGGCCGAGTTGGTGAGGAAGCTGTGCCTGGCTCAGACCATGAACTTCGAGGTGAGCGGTTTCTCCAGCCTCGGCGGGGTCTGCCTGGGACCCCCTCCTCTTGCTGCCTGATCCCTGTAGGGCTTAGGAAAGACAGTGAAAGCCTTGCCTCTGGTAAGGGGGGGAGCTGGGCTGTGGCAGCCTGGGGTTCATGGCGTAGGTGGGTGGTGCCTGGGGCCGGATCGCTCTTTGTCTTGTCTGTGTGAGTGTGCGCGCATGTGCGTGCGTGCGTGTTGGGGCAGGGGGCTGTCGGGTGTGTTGCGGGGTGTGTGGCAGCGCCCTTGGCCTCTGCTTGATGCCAGCATCAGTCAAGGCAGTCGGGTGTCCCCGCCGAGTCCCTGCTCTGTCCCTAGCTGTGGCTGTGCTGAGTTTCTTCGATGAACAGAAGCCACACGTCGGGCCCGCCGGCCCCTGCTGCTTCTCCCCTGGCAGGTGCTCTGTGGGCCTGGGTCTCCCTCCTGGAGACCAGCTGTGCAGCCCCAGAGCACACCTTGCAGCCACCCTGGAAAGGAAGTGAGTTATTCCCAGGTGGGGGTGGGCTGGGGGTGGGAGACGTCCCAGGCCGCGAGGTGCATTACTGAGGCTTCGATTCCTGGCATCGAGCAGCTCCTCTCGGGTTGCCTGGGGGACGGGCCTTGTGGACTTGAGCTTGAGATGCCTTTGCTCTTGCCATTGACTGTGGGCAGGAAACAAAATTTGTGTTTCAGTCCAGTAACAAAACCAGGGCTGAATGAATGCTCCGTGGAGGGCACATCCCAGGCCGAGACCCCTAGAGCTACAGTGTGGGGGGCCCTGGCGGGTGGCCGGGGCCATCAGTCAGAGCAGGGGAGGCAGGCGTCTGTCCGGCAGTGTGGGTGGGAGACGCAGGGCGAGCTGGCTCTGGGCTCCTCCTGGCTGCCAGCCGGGGTGTCTGGGGGAGGGGCAGTACGGTTACAACCGTGACCGAGTGTTCCCAGAATGGGGAGCCCGAATCACAGGCAGGCACTTACTAAGCTGCGACTGTGTACAGCCACATGTTTTAGGGATAGCACGGACGGGGGTGTGCCGAAATGGATGCGTAGTGAAATGGTTTCATTTCCAGAAATCCTTCAAGCCGGTCATTAATTAATTAATTAACGAGGCCATTGTTACAAGTGAGTTTCACTCCAGTGAAAGGCAGTAGGTCCTCAGGACCGCCCCTGCCTACTTGTTACGGTGGGTGGTGCTCTTGGCTGTGTGTGGTGGAGGTGGCACCAGGCGTGTTTCTCTCCAAGTCTGCAGGGATCCCTCTTGGCGACCTTGGAGTGGTTGCCATGGAGACAGGCAAGCACCCCTGGCCAGGGCGTTTTTGTTTTGTTTTGTTTTGTTTTCTTTTTTTTTTTTTGGCCATGGGTGATGGACACTGGTTAGCTGGTGGTTTAGGGCAGGCGTCTGGTGCAGTGGTTAATATACACTTGCGACACCTGTGTCCTCTGTCGCTGTGCCTGGGCCTGCGTGCTGGCTCTGATTCTGATTCTGATTCCGGCTTCCGGCCAGCGTGCACCCTGGGAGACAGCACGTGGTGGCTTGAGCACTTGGTTCCCTCCCACCCACATGGGAGACCTGGGTTGCATTCCCACCTCCTGGCTTTGGCCTGACCCAACCTCAGCTGTTGCGGGCACTTGGGGAATGAATCTGCAGATGGGCTCTGTCTTTTTCTACTTTTCAAATAAATACAAAAAAGGCAAGACAAGTTTTTTTTAATAGATTTATTTTATTTATTCGAAAGAGTGAGTTACAGAGTGAGATAGAGAGAGAGGTCTTCCATCCACTGGTTCACTCCCCAAGTGGCTGGAACAGCCAGAGCTGAGCCAATCCAGAGCTTTGAGCCAGGAGCTTCTTCCAGGTCTCCCACGGGGCTGCAGGGGCCCAGGTACATGGGCCATCCTCCACTGCTTTCTCACGCACATCAGCAGAGAGCTGGATTGGAAGTGGAGCAGTCAGGACTCGAACTGGCGCCCGTATGAGATGCCAGTGTTGCATGCTGGGGCTTTAACCCGCTGTGCCATAGCACCAGCCCCGCCAAGACAAGTTTTAACAAGCGTGGATGTAGGAGCTGGGTAGCCCAACTTCAGATCTGGCCTGGGCTGTTCAGCGTGGCCCTGGCCCCTGCCTTAAATGGTCTGCAGGTCACTTTCCCTCCATGTCATTGAGGAAGACGGCAGTCCCTCCTTGGGCGTGTGAGGCTGAGATGCTGTGGTGATGTCAGGAGCCCGGTGCACAGCAAAGCTCCCGGCCGAGTAGCTCGTGGGCTTGCAGTGACCACTGTGTCCCTGCTCGTGGAGGTGGGGGTGGCAGGTGCCTGTCCCACGTGTCTGGGAGAAGGCTTGCACCTGTTGCCTCCACCAAGCAGTCCTCCTGGCTCTGCCTCTCTCATCCCTTGTTGAGATTCTTCTCTCCTTGCTGGAGGGGAAACCAGGAGGGGCCGCCTACGTTCCCTCTGCCATGCTTGCTGCTGAGGCTACCGCTTGTGGCTAGAAACCCCCCAGAGAGGGCGTATGGTTGTGGCTGGCGGCGTTGAGCCCTGAGACCCCTGGCTAAGGCCGAGAGGAGGGAGGGAGCAGCGGGCCTGGAGCTGAGGCTGCACAGCTGCCGCCCCAGGTGGGGGTGATCAGGCGTTGGATGCCAGGAGTGGTGAGGGCCAGTGGGGACGGGGGCCTGCAGCCTGCATGGGGGGTGGCCACATGTCCTGGAAATGACACAGCTGACCCTGCCCGTGGAAGGCACTCCTTGGAAGGTTGCCTGGACTGCGGGAGGCAGGGACACCCGTGGATGGGCCGTGCTGGCTGACAGGGTCCTGAGACCGAGCTGCATGGGGGCGCACTCGGTCAAGGCTGGGTGCAGCTGAGGAGGTCCAGGGTCCAGGCTGCCAGGCCACACCCACAGGCCCCCGGCTAGAGGCGGCTGCTGGCTCGGCTTTGATCTCAAGTGCTCTTTTTGTGGCTTTGGGTGGAGGCAGTGGCAATGAACCCTGGGCTAAGGGGACACTAGCAGATGGGTGGCCCAGTGGCCGGTCCAGCATCTCCCGAGGCCCGAGGGGCACCTGCTCTCAATGGTGCCTCTTGTTTCTCTGTGGGTTTTGGGAGCGCTGGGCAGGTGTACTTGGCATCCATTATTTCCGCTTGTCCCTGGGTTGCCTGGAGCCTGGGGATAGGTGGATGACCTTGGGGGTTCTCACACTGCCCTCTCTGATCCCAGGCCTCGGAGCTGTTCCTGACGCTGGTGTCTGAGCTGCAGGGCCTGGCTGCCCCCGAGCTGGTGGATCTCTGGCGCAGCTCATCCTCGAGATGTCCAGGCCACTGGTAAGGGCCCTCTCCACGTGGCGGGAGGGGCGTGGGAGCGTCTGGGTGGTCTTGGCGCCACGCCAGGTTCCCCCGCCGAGGGGTGGATGCCGCTGTCTCCCCCTGTCCCTGTGACTCGGCCTTGGCCTTGAGGCTTGTGTGCCAACAAGGCGCTGAAGCGGGGAGATTAAGTGAGGTTCCCACGGGGCCAGGCTCCGGGGTGGGGCGGGAGGCGGGTGGATGAAGGCAGGCTTTGTTCGCTGACCGGGATGAGCACCTCCGCCGGCTGGAGTTGGTATTCCCGTCGCCCCGGTGCTCCTTCTGTGAGCGCGGGAGTCTGGGGAGGGGCGTGCTGGGTGGGATGGGGTCCTGTCCCCCAGACCTGCGGAGCTAGAGAGCAGAGACCCCCTGCAGCCCAGAGGGCAGAGCCTGAGGGTGACCCCCGGGAGCCCCGGGCTGTGCATGGGGTTCCAGGTTCTCGGGAAATGCACTCCAGGCTCTGGTGTCAGATCTGAGTGCGAGTCTTTGCTGTGGGCTTCCCTGGTCTCGGGTGCAGAACGGGGATGGAGCTAGTGGGCAATCTTAGGCTCACAGTGACCCGGGCGCTGGTGTGAAACCTCGCACGTTAGATTTGAGCTGCCTGGGTTTGGACTGGGCTGCCGCCGCCCCCGGCCCCAGCCCGCTGCTGAGATCTGAGGCCCCAGAGGGTCCCCTCGGCTGTGTGAGCGCGGGCACATCCCTGCCGCTCTTGTCTGGGCCTTGTTTGCTCCCGGGGTGGCGGGAGATGTGGCGAGGGGAGACCCACAGGCTCGCAGAGCGCGTGGGTCACCTGCGACGGTCTCAGGCAGCCGCTGGTGGACGCCCTGCCCTCCTGTGGCACCGAGCCCTGCGTGCACCTCATGACGGAGCTCATCGCGGCCGGGGAGGTGGAGGCGGAGGAGGCAGAGGCGTGGCTCCGGTCGCTGGCCTTCATCTCGCAGCCCACGGATGCCATGGTCCACGTGCTGCTGGTGAGTGCCAACCCCACCCGGCTGCTGATGGGACGGGGTGGGGGCGGGGCGACCTGCTCTTGCCTTGGCGGGGCACGTGGACCTAAGGGTGCCGCATGGGGTTCAAGGCAGGCTTTGATGGTGGAGGCGTGGCCTCGTGCCTCCCACCTGGGCATGTGGCGCGTTGTCACCACACCTGTTTGCTGCTGTGTGCGGAGGACAGGGAACAGGCACCTTGCGGCTGGGTTGAGGAGCAGAGCGGGGTTTCCTTTGAAGGTCACTCCCCTGGAGTCTGGCACAAGATCCAAGCGTATTGGCGCTGCTGCTGCCGTCAGCAACAAGCCCATTTAAGTGGTCTTGAGATGGGGGTGTTTGAACGGAGCCTAACATTTTACTCCCATGCGTGGAGGTCTCGCGATGCCTCTGTGAAACAGGCCCTTGTATTATCCCCATTTTATAGATGAACACACTGTGGCTCGGAGAGCCTGGGCAGCTTGCCCACGGGGGTGCCGCTGCTCTGCCCTTCCCTGCAGCCTTGTGTGTGTTCCTTTGGCCTGGGGGTGGAGGTGTCACTGTCCCTCCTGCTGTCTCGGGCTGGTGGCGGGCCAGGCTGCAGACAGCACCGGCAGAGAGCAGGAGAGGAGGAGCTCATGGCGGGGGCGGGGCCTGCTAGGCTCCCCCGGGAACAGCAGCTTCCTGCACTGGCCGGTGGTGTCCGGTGGGGTCTGTTCACCTCTGGAGGTGGCCAGGCTGTGGCACGCTAGCTCCAGGTGGAGTTTAGGGATCCCTCGGCCCCTGACCCCTGACCCCTGACCCCTGAGCCGGGGGTGGGAGAAGGGCTGCCCCGGCAGGCTTTGGGGTTGGCTCTGCTTAGCGTGAGTCGGACGCGGACTTGAAGCTGGGCCCTGGGAGCATCACCCACGGTTCATGACCCAGCGGATGACACGCTGGCCGCTGGGCATGCCGGCCCCATCCAAGACCCGGCCCAGCCTCAGCCAGTGCTGGCAGCGTTGGTCTCCCTGGAAACATCATTTTAAGAAAAACTTGATTTATTTGCAAGGCAGAATGACACTCAGAGAGCAGGAGATCTTTTCTCTGCTGGTTCATTCCACAAATGCCTACAACAGCCAGGGCGGGGCCAGGCCAAAGCCAGGAGCCCAAAACCCCGTCCAGGTTCCCCACGTGGGTGGCAGGGGCCGAGCTACCTGAGCTGTTGTCACCTGCTGCATCCCGGGGTGCACGTGAGCAGGAAGCGGGATCAGAGGTAAAAGTGGGACCCCAGGCGCTCAGACAGGGGACACAGGCGGCCCGTCCACAGCTCCCCCTGCCCTGCAGCACCTGCCCCCTGCCCCCCGCCCCCCCCCCCCGCCTCTTCCTTGCTTGCATTCACCATGTTTTTGCTTAGTGGCATTAGGCTGGAGCTTGCCCCAGCTCCAGTGTGGCCCTGTCTGCTCGCGGGGTCCCCTGGGCACCACGTGCAGCTGGCAGGGTGCATGGGGTGTGCGGGGTGTGGTCCTCACTCCTTTCAGGCTTGTCAGGCGGGAATCCGGCTCTCCGTAATCTCCAGTGGGGTGCCTCTTTACGCCTGTGCTCCTGCACCTGTGCCACCGCCCTGGGGTGGCTGTGGCTCCGAGCCCCCCGGGCCCCTCCACGTTGGCGGCCTCTGAAGGTCACCGCACCTGACCTTTCTGCTCTCGCAGTCACCGCTGTTGATTACACACAAGTGCTCAGGGGCTCCCTGGAATCTGGAGCTGCTTTCACCACAGTCTGGTTTTTATGTAAAGATGGGCTTATTTGTGGGGCCGGTGCTATGGTGCAGCAGGTGAATGCCCTGGCCTGCAGTGCCAGCATCCCATATGGACGCCGGTTCTAGTCCCGGCTGCTCCTCTTCTGATCCAGCTCTCTGCTATGGCCTGGGAAAGCAGTAGAAGATGGCCCAAGTCCTTGGCCCCTGAACCTGCATGGGAGACCTAGAGGAAGCTGCTGGCTCCTGGCTTCGGATCGGTGCAGCTCCAGCTGTTGCGGCCATCTTGGGGGGGGTGAACCAGTGGATGGAAGACCTCTCTGTTTCTACCTCTCTCTGTAACTCTGTATTTCAAATAAATAAATAAAAATCTTTAGAGGTTTGCTTATTTGAAAGGCAGAGATACCTAGAGGGAGAGACAGATCTTCCATCCACTGGTTCACACCCCAGATGGCCACAAGGACCAGGGCTGGGCCAGGCCAAAGCCAAGGGCCCAGAGTTTCTGCCTCATCTCTCACACGGGTGCAGGGGCCCAAGCACTTGGGCTATTTTCCGCTGCTTTGCCAGGTGCATTAGCGGGGAGCTGGATCAGAAGTGGAGCAGATGGCATTCAACTGGAGCCCATATGGGATGCCGGCACTGCAGGCCATGGTTTAACCATGCCACAGCGCCGGCCCCTTGCCCACAGTCTTACAAAGATTGACTTATTTGTTTGAAAGGCTGAGGGACACACACACAGATCTTCCGTCGGCTGCTTGATTCCCCAAATGACTGCAACAGCCAAGGCTGGGCCAGGCCGAAGCTGCGAGCCAGGAACTCATCTGGGACTCCCATGTGGGTGGCAGGGGCCCAGGTACGTGAGCCACATTCTGCTGCTTGCCCAGCTGTTTTAGCAGGGAGCCGGATCCTAAGTGCAGCAGCCGGGACTTGAACCGGCCTCCCTACGTGGGACGGTGATGTCGTAAGCGGCGGCTGAGCCCGCCTGGTGGGCAGAAGCGCTTCCTTGGTGAGGCCCAGCTCGCCAAGCTTTGCTAGCACGTTCCCTCCCCGGGATCGGGACAGACCTTGTCTCCCGTCAGCTCGTGGTTCAGGCGGGATGCAAGGTGACAGGCTGGAAGCCACCTTGGAAAAGCGAAATCGGCTGCAAAGGGGCCACAGACTGGAGCATTATTTTATTTTTCATGTTTTTAATAAAGTGACCTCCTTTACATAGACACTGACGCCGAAAGGTCTGTTGGCTGATCCTTGTGGACAGGTGCCCGGGGCTGGCCGCTGGGGCGTGTCCCTGGGCAGCCACCTAGACAGGTCAGGTCCCCGCCATCCTGACCGCTCTCGGGTCCAGGTCTGCAGCCGCCCAGCGGCCCTGACGGGACCACAGATTGGGGTTGAGACCTGGGCTCCCAGGAGGCTGCGTGACGCCAGCTGGCCCTGCAGGTCCCGCTGTCCCCGTCCTGGCGTCTGCTCCAGCTCTGGCCCCGGATGGGCTGCAGGCGGCTCTGCTGAGCCCGGCAGCCTTGCTGGGGAGCAGTGGGCCGAGGCGGGACCCTCCTCCCGCATCTGACCCTGGCTCTCCTCTGAGCGTGGCGTTTGCCCTTCCCGTCGAGCCTTGCTTTCCCTGTTGTGTGTTAACAGGAAGATTTATTTTCTTTGGCCAAATATAGAAAAACAGGGAATGCGCTATTTTTAGGCCACACACCCCTGTGCTTTCACAAAGAGAAGACACGTGGAGACGCACGCACCGAGATACACACAAATCCATTATGCACACACACACACATGAAATGCACCACACCAAGACCCAGGCACTGGCGCAGGCTGGGTCCATGTGCACACACACACACACAGACCTGTGCACGTGAGGTCCTTCATAGGGTGCACGTGTGTGCCGGGGTGCACAGGTGCATCCCCACAGGAATGCACCCCCAGGGAGAGCCTGAGACACGTGTGTGCACACAGACACGCATGTGCACACAGACACGCATGTGCACACAGACACGCATGTGCGCGCACCTGCCTGCACGCCCTCCTGTACTCTCAGATCTGCTGAGAATCACGACTGCAGGGCAGAAGCGGAGCTGGACAGCGGCCCCCCCACCCCCGGCTCGTGTGGGTGGGGTCTGAGTGCAGGCGGCTACTCAGACCCGGGGCCCTGGGGCCAGGCCTTAGGGACCAAGCCCGGAATGTGCTGTTGGAGGAGCAGTGAGTGTGGGGCTAGTGCAGGCCCGGGAGCCGGGTCCCTGGGCAAGTGCTGGCCCCACTGCGTAGTGGCTGTGTGACCTGAGGGGAGTTCCTGCACCTCTCTGTGTCTGCTGTGGAATGAAATGAGGGGAAGGCGAGGTCGTGATGTTGGTGTGGGGTAAGCACCCTCGGAGTGCTTATTAAATAGGACACTCAGTGGTGAGGGGGTTAGGGACTGCACTGGGGGTCCCTCCCAAGTGGTCATGCCCTGCCCGGGCCGGTCACTGTCTCTGTGAGCCCCCCGAGAGACCGGCCTGGCTTGTGGTGGGTGGGGAGAGGAGTGGGTTCCCAGCGGAGGGTGGGGGTCTCGCCTGTGCCTCAGAGCCAGGAGCCGGGCAGCGGGGCCCTGGCGCCCAGGGCAGGGTCCTGTGCAGTGGCTGACGCGTGGGTGGGCCACTCCAACTCAGAGATCAAGTGTTTGGGGGCGGGCGTGGTGGCACTGTGGATTAAGCCTCTGCCTGGGACGTGGCATTGGCTCAGAGTGCCCGATTTGAGAAGCAGCGTGCTTCTGATCTGGCTTCCTGCTAATGTGCCAGGGCAGCGGCGGTGGCGATGGCCCAGATGCTTGGGCTCCTGCCACCCACGTGGGGAGACCCAGATGGCGTCCCAGGCTCCTGGCCTCAGCCCGGCCCAGCCTCTGGCTGCTGCAGGTTTTCAGGGAGTGAACCAGTGGTTCAAAAATCTCCCTTTTTAATACTTGTCTCTTTCCCCTTTTCTGTCACTCTGCCTTTCAAATAAGTAACTAAGTCTAAAACAATTGATGCAAGCTTGCAATCGAAGGAATTTTATTAAAAACAGACACAAGCAATGCAGAACTCGCTGCTTCTGAGTCATCTCACTGCGTTCTCCCGAGCTCTCTAGGTCGCCTTTGCTGATGGGGGGGTGGGGCAACGTGGCCTGGGAGCCCCCTCCAACCCCCTCACCACTGCAGTGGGAGGTGGGGCTGCTTGGGTGGGCCCTGCCCCCTGGGGCGTCGGTCTCCCTGCTGCGGGCAGAGGGATGATGGCCTCCATGGGGGTCTGGTGCAGGAAGGAAGCCGGTGGGTGGGCTCCGGAAGCCAGCGGCATCACAGCTGAGAGCACTGGGTGTTATTTCTCATTTCCTGCATTGCGGGGGCAGAGGAAGCTGATCTGCCATTTGGGTGGGGGTCTGGCCCTTTGTCCAGGAATCTCTACCACGTTCTGTTTGGAGAACTTCACCGTGACCCCCTGAGCTGGAGGCTCGGCCCAGGGTTCCGGGACCCTGGCACTGTGGTGTGGGGGCTGGGTAACTCTTGGCATGGGTGGGGTGGTTCTCGTTAGGGGGGGATGACACTGGCCCGGGTCTCGATGCAGTCGGTGCTAGCAGCACCCCTCCCTACCCCTGCTGTGACGTCGGCAGTGTCCCTGTCGCACTTGAACCCCATGGTGGTCTCCACTTGGACACTCTGGGCTCTGGGAGAGGGGTCACGTGGAACTGAGTTCTTTAGCCTCGGCTGTGGGTGTCCCAGGTGGCCCTGTGTGCAGCCAGGGCCAGGCTGTCTTACTGTCTCCCCTGCCCCCCCGGGCGGGGCTGGCTCTGTCCTCAGCCGCTGCTGCAGACCCCGGGGGCTGGCCCCAGCGCCTTCCTTGGTATCTCAGCTCTGGTGCACAACCTCTGTGCTACCCTGGACGGGCCCTGCGGGCAGCTGCCTGGCGTCAGCTCTTTTGTGCGGATCCTGGGAGAGGCCTTGGGTGCCAACTGTACCTTTACGGAACCTTTGGACACCAGCCAGGTGAGGACCGTTGGTGTCCCGGGCTCTGACCTCGGGGGCCTGCCGCGGGGCCCAGGCTGAGCGGGTGGGGCCGGGAGCCCTCCACCCCCAGGCCTCAGGGCCCTGCTGCCCTCTTGTTCCAGCTGCAGGTCGTGCTGAAGGCCATTGGCAACGCTGGCCTGGCAGCCGCAGCCCTCACGCCTGTGCTGAGCGCCTGCGCCTCCCTGTGGAGCGTCCGCCCCGAGCTCCGGCTGGCGGCCATCCAGGCCTTCCGGAGGGTCCCCTGCTCGGCAGACGTGAGCTCCCGCGCGCTGCGCTGTGGGGTGGAGGTGGCGGTGGCGATGACGGGGATCTGGAGCCACTGCTAATTCTCTGCGTGGTTGGCTTGTGCGCGGTGTTGACTGAGCACCTACTAAGTGTCCGCGCTGGTGCGGAAGCTGTGTCTGTGTACAAAGTGGATTCTTTGTCAGCTCAGCACACCCACGGGCCTATGGCTGCCAGAGCCACTGTGCCCCCCGAACCCTCTAGCGCAGGGCTTGGCAAACTTCAGGCCATGCGTCACCTCCTCCTTCCACCTGCTTCTGTCAATAAAGGTTTGTTTGTTTGTTTGTTTGTTTGTTTTGACAGGCAGAGTGGACAGTGAGAGAGAGACAGAGAGAAAGGTCTTCCTTTTGCCGTTGGTTCACCCTCCAATGGCCGCCGCGGCCGGCGCGCTGCGGCCGGCGCACCGCGCTGATCCGATGGCAGGAGCCAGGAGCCAGGTGCTTTTCCTGGTCTCCCATGGGGTGCAGGGCCCAAGCACCTGGGCCATCCTCTACTGCACTCCCTGGCCACAGCAGAGAGCTGGCCTGGAAGAGGGGCAACCGGGACAGAATCCGGCGCCCCGACCGGGACTAGAACCCGGTGTGCCGGCGCCGCAAGGAGGAGGATTAGCCTAGTGAGCCGCGGCGCCGGCCTCAATAAAGTTTTATTGACACATAGCTGTGCCCGCTCACCTACGTAGCTGCTATCCTCAGCTCGCTGTGGGGCCGAGTTAGTGCTGGAGGGAGCGTGTGGTCCGTCAGGGCTGAAACAGCGGCTGCTGTCCTCTGGGTCGTGGCCCCTCTGTCACTCAAAGTGCTCGCAGTGACCCGGCCTTGTCTCCTGCTGTCACTCCCCGTCTCCAGCCGTTGCTCTGTCTGTGGTCTTTCCAGCACCCCTGGCCCGCTCCTGCCTCAGGCCCTTTGCATGAGCTCTCTCCCCTCCCGGGAAGACCTTTGCCCCGGGTGTCCCCAAGCCGCAGTCCTTTGCCTTCAGTGCTTGCCTGAAAGGCGCCTGCACGTCTCGATCTCTCCCCGACTGGTCAGGAATTGAGCCTCCCGGGTCCTGCGTCCCTGCGTCATTCCCCGCTGCTTCGTGCTCGTCCCCCCTCCCCCACAGCTGGTCGTGTGTCCCATGTCCACTTTGTTTGCTGTGTCTCTGCAGAATGCCGGCACCGGGTGGGCGGGGTCTGGGTGGGCTTGCTCACGGCTGGCGCCTGACTCGGTGCCAGGCACATAGTAGGTGCTCAAGTAAGCGTTATTTGATGCACGAGCACTGGGTGTGTGTGGGGGGGGCTGTGCCATGCAGGAAGCCGGTAGGTGTTGGGGGTGGGGAGCGCAGGCTGTCTTGGTGGGGGGGTGTCTAGGCTGTTGAGAGGACGCCTCCCCTTGGGCAGCCCTGAGGTATCAGGACGACCGTGCAGAAACGAGATTAGAGAAGTTCATTTTGGGCCAAAGGAATTTTGGGAACCACGCAGAATTTTTCACAGTATTCATTTTTTGTGAACTTTTGGAAGGCCCCTGGGAAGGTTTGGTTGACGTGCAGCCACGCCCACTTGCTTACATGTCATTACTGATGGGTGGTGACTGGGGGAGACGGGTCCTTGGCACCCCCACAACCTGGCCCCTGTGAGAGGGTCTCGGGGAGGCCTCTCGGGGTGGAGGCGGGGGCCAGGCAGTGAGGTGACCCGTGGGTCTCGCTCTGGGTGAGGCAGGCGGGCTCCCGTGACGGCCTTCCCTCTGTCCAAGCCAGCGCTCGGCGCTCTCCCGCCTGTACCGGGCCCCCGAGGAGGATGCAGAGATCCGAATCACTGCCTACCTGGCCCTGATGCGGTGTCCTGGGCCGGAGGTGTTTGCGCAGGTGCGGCGCACCCAGGCTGCCGAGCGGTCCACCCAGGGTGAGTGCAGGCGCGGGGTGGGTGGGGGATGGGTGGGGGTGAATCTGGCCCGGGCGCCTCCAGCTGGGGGCAAGAGTCCAGAGGTGTCCTCTCCCTCCGTCCCCGAGTATTCCCCTGTCTCCCCTCTTCTGCCACACCGCCCAAGTGGCCCTGTGTCCCCACGCGTAATCCCAGATCCCATTCTTTGTGCCTTTGGGTGACCCTGGAGAAGTTGCTACTCCTCTCTGGCCTCAGTTGTCCCATCTGAGAATTGGGGGGACCCCTGGTTCTGAGGCCCAGGGTGAAGGGGCTGCGTCTCCCGTGGCCTCCTGTCTGGCAGGGCTCTGAGGTCTCACAGGCGCCGTGTGGCGCGGGGGCTGGGGAGGGGTGTGCCTGTGCCAGTGTCTGTCTGGCCTCTTGTTCACATTACAGAGCCCCAGGATTCAACCGCGGGGCCCTGCTCTGATGACCTGATCTCTGCTCACCTCCCAAGGCCCCCTGGAGGCAGCACAGTCAGATTAAATTCTCTCCTCTGAGATCTCACGGTGGGGGTGACACCTGGGGCCCTCGGTGGCCCTTCAAAACCTGTGCACACGGTGCCCTCCCCAAGAGTGCCGTGAGCATGAAAACAGCCCGAACACGGGCACGCGGACAGCCCTGGACGAGGGCGCTGGGACACGGGGACACGGACAGCCCTGGACCAGGGCACTGGGACACGGGGACGCGGACAGCCCTGGACCAGGGCGCTGGGACACGGGGACGCGGACAGCCCTGGACGAGGGCGCTGGGACACGGGGACGCGGACAGCCCTGGACCAGGGCGCTGGGACACGGGGACGCGGACAGCCCTGGACCAGGGCGCTGGGGACACAGGGACGCAGACAGCCCTGGACGAAGGCGCTGGGACACGGAGACGCGGACAGCCCTGGACGAGGGCGCTGGGACACGGGGACGTGCACAGCCCTGGACGAGCGCGCTGGGACACGGGGACGCAGACAGCCCTGGACCAGGGCGCTGGGACACGGGGACGCGCACAGCCCTGGACGAGCATGCTGGGACATGGGGACACGGACAGACCTGGACGAGGGCGCTGGGACACAGGGACGCGCACAGCCCTGGATGAGGGCTCTGGGACACGGGGACGTGGACAGCCCTGGACCAGGGCGCTGGGACACAGGGACGCGCACAGCCCTGGATGAGGGCTCTGGGACATGGGACGCAGACAGCCCTGGACGAAGGCGCTGGGACACGGGGACACGCACAGCCCTGGACGAGGGCGCTGGGACACGGGGACGTGCACAGCCCTGGACGAGGACGATGGGACACGGGGACGCGGACAGCCCTGGACGAGGGCGCTGGGACACGGGGATGCACACAGCCCTGGATGAGGGCACTGGGACACGGGGACGTGGACAGCCCTGGACGAGGGCACTGGGACACGGGGACGCGGACAGCCCTGGACGAGGGCGCTGGGACACGGGGACACGCACAGCCCTGGATGAGGGCGCTGGGACACGGGGACGCGGACAGCCCTGGACGAGCACGCTGGGACACGGGGACACGCACAGCCCTGGATGAGGGCGCTGGGACACGGGGACGCGGACAACCCTGGACGAGGGTGCTGGGAACACGGGGACGCGCACAGCCCTGGATGAGGGCGCTGGGACACGGGGACGCGCACAGCCCTGGATGAGGGCGCTGGGACACGGGGACGCGCACAGCCCTGGACAAGGGTGCTGGGACCGCTGCTTTTAACGCCCAGGTTACCGCCACTCCCGTTAGGGCAGAACCACATGCTCCGGGTTTGTGCTCTGAATTTCCGAGCACACGGCGAGGGACGAGTGGAAAACTGAGCTCTGCTGCTCACCCCCGTGGCCTGGAGCCGCTCGCTGTGAGCAGCTGTCTGTGTGTGGGTCCGGGCTTGCAATGCACAGGCCAGTGCACGCCTGGCACAATGACACCAGGTCGCTGAGGGACCGTGTTCCCATGGGAGCTTTCAGCTGTGGCGTTGTGAGTGCCCTTGATGACGTTCCCATAACCCGTGCACCTGTGTCTGTCGTAAAGCAGCGACGCAGGGTCACGTCCCACGTGCTCTTATGCCCCTGGCCGTGGCCGTGGCCGTGGCTGGGAGCACTATGGGAGCCGGGGCAGGTGGCCTCCTGTCTGTGGCTGTGTGGGGTCCTCGTGGGGCTGGTGCCTTCACCGGTTTCACCAGCACTGACGATGAGCACCTGGGTTGTTTGTGGTCTTTGGCTGTTGGGAGCGGCCCTTGTGCTGCTCCGGCCTTGCGATGGTTTCCCGGGAGGGAGAGTGCCTGGGCAAGGGCTGTGTGTGTGTCTGGAGATTGGATGTGGCCTGCGCTGGCGCCATCTGAAGCGATGGCGCGTGAGACACAGCCGCCTGCTCCGGCTGTCTCAGGCCAGGGGTGTGGCCTGGAGAGGGGGCTGCTTTTGTTGCGAACTGAGCTGCGTTGGCCGCTCAACCCAGCCAGTGTCCCCAGTGAGGGGACTGCCCTCAGCAGAGGCCCCGGGCACCAGACTGTGTGCTGCCCGGTGGAAATGTGTAGGTCCCTCGTCCCTCCAAAGCCAACTCTGTCCCATGGTGGACTGTTCCAGAAGCTCCCTTGTGGACCTTCTGGGGATGACCCGGAGGGCAGGGGGTGCCCCCTTCCCACTGGTGCCCTCGTCTGAGCTCTCTCCCCGGGAGGGTCCCCGGCCCGGACTGTGCATCACCCCTAGCTTGGCTCAGACCCTCAGGCCTGAAGTCCATGCTCCACTCTTGAGTGAGCTCCACAGAGAGCCCCGTGGGTGGGTTCTGAGTTCGCTCTGCACCAGGGGAAACTCAGGCTCAGAGAAGCAGCGCGGCCGTCCCGAGGTCACCCAGCCTGTAAGCCCTGCAGCTGGGATCCAGACTCCAGTCTGATTCTCTGCTCTGCTAAGAGAGCAGGAGAGGGTGAGATTGTCCATCTGGTTCGCGCTCCCAATGCCCGCAACAGCCACAGTTGGGTCAGGCCAAAGTCAGGAGCCGAGAGCGCGAGGTCTGGGTCTCCCACGTGGGGGGCAGGGGCCCAGGCACTCGGGCCAGCACCTGCTGCCTCCCAGGTGCACGAGCAGGAGGCGGGGTTGGAAGCAGAAGCTGGACTGTGTCCAGGTTGTCTGAAATGGGATGCGGCCCCCAGCCCTCCCCAGGCATGACTCTGCCAGGCTCTCCCCACGTCCTCCCCGTTCCCTCTAAGCACGGGAGGATCCCACGCGTGGCCTGGGACACCGGGTGTCAGGCGCCAGGCTCCTGAGAAGCCCCTGTATGTGGGGCCAGTGGGACCCAGGACAGGCTCAGAGGGTCTTTGCGTGGGCTGTGCGGGCTGCGGGCCATTGCTCACCATCCCCCTGCCCCGGCCACGGCCCCCCTCCCCCCACAGTGGGCTCCTTCGTGTGGAGCCACCTCCTGCAGCTGCTGGAGACGGACGACCCCCTGAAGCAGGCGCTGCGTGACGCCCTCCCCGAGGACATCGTCAGCCAGGAGCTCCGCCCCGACAGCTGGAAGCACTCGTCCTACTTGGACGTCACCTTCCGCTCAGGTAGGGCCGCCCTGGGTGGGCCAGCACTGCTTCGAGGGAACAGTGGATAGACGGTGGCGCTGTCCTCCAGGTGTCAGGTGCACATGGGCCCTCCGCTCGGCGTTTCCACCCTCTCCCCCGCACCCCTGCTGCTTCTGTCGGAGGAGAAAAAGGATCGCCCGGCGTCAGCCAAGGTGCAGGGCTGGCGCTGTGGCTTAGCGGGTAAAGCCTTGGCCTGCCATGCTGGCATCCCTGATGGGTGCCGGTTCGGGTCCTGGTTGCTCCACTTCTGATCTGGCTCCTTGTTTATGGGCCTGGGGAAGCAGTAGAAGACGGCCCAAGTGCTTGGGGCCCTGCACCCCTGGGGGAGACCCGGAAGAAGCTCCTGGCTTTAGGGAAAGAGGAAAAGAAGAGGAGGATGAGGAGAAAATAGCAGGAATCTCTAAGTTTGGTTGTCCCTAAATCAGCATGCCTTGTGATTTCTTTTTTCCATGAACTTTGGGAGGTGCCTCCTGCCTGCCTTTCATTTTCCTCTTTAAGTTGCCCCTCTCTTTTTTAAAAAAATTTGTTTATTAATTTGAAAGTCGGAGTTACAGAGAGGTAGAGAGAGAGGTCTCCCATCTGCTGGTTCACTCCCCGAATGGCTACAATGGCCGCAGCTGAGCCAATCTGGAGCCAGGAGCTTCTTCCGGTCTCCCAAGTGGGTGCAGGGACCCCAGCACTTGGGCCATCTTCTACTGTTTTCCTAGGCCACAGAGAGCTGGATTGGAGGTGGAGCAGCCGGGGCTTGAACCAGCACCCACATGGGATGCCGGCTTTGCAGTTGGCGGCTTAACCTGCTGTGCCACAGCACTGCCCCAGGCCCTGTTGTTAAATTCTGTCGATTGCTGAATTTGGAGATCAGGCTTTCCTTGTGTTGAAGAGAGGAGAGCATGGCCCAGCGGCCTCCTGGCTGTCACTACACTGAGACCCCACTGGGGCTGGGGATCCCTCCTCAGCCATGCTGGGAAGCGAGGTGTGTGTGGCGTGAGCTCAGGAGCCCCCCTTTGGGGCTCGTGAGCTGTGGTCCTCCTGGCCGGGCCTCCCTTGGCCTCAGTGAGGCTCAGGCTGCTGCCTGTCCTGGCTGGGGGGTGTACCCCTGAGTGGCCAGCCCTGCCCTATGAGGGCTTCACGGGGGGCCTGACCCTTGTCCCTTTGTCCCAGCGTCCGGCAGCCTGGGAGTCAACCTGGAGAGGAGCCTCCTCTTCTCGCCTTCGTCCTTCCTGCCGCGGGCCGCCACGGCCAACCTGACCGTCCACACCCTAGGCCGTGCCTTCAACGTGCTGGAGGTAGGGAGCGCCCTGTGCAGGTCCTCGGGGCCTCTCCTGGCTGCACGGTCAGCGGTGGTCCCCCCGTCCGCCTCCCACCCTTGCTGCCACCGTCCTCCCTCGGCATCCATCACTCTGCTCCGGGTTCTGTTTCCTTCTTCAATATTTATTTATTTGAAAGAGTTCGAGGGAGAGATCTTCCATCCTCTGGTTCACTTCCCGGACAGCCGCAACAGCCAGGGTGGAGCCAGGAACTTGGCAGGGGCCCAAACACTTGGGCCATCTTCCGATGCTTTCCCAGGCCATTAGCCGGGAGGTGGATCGGAAGTGGTGCAGCCGGGACTTGAACCAGAGGCTTTGCAGGATGCCGACGTCGCAGGCAGAGGCTTTACCTGCTATGCCACAGGGCCGGCCCCACCTCTGTTGAGTTTTCAGCCCATCCACCCATCTCTTCCCCTGTCCATACATAGATATATCCACACGTCCAATCACCCGCTTCCATCTGTGCACCTGCACCCCCCCCTTCCTTATCCGTCCGACCGTCCATCCTCCCCCACCCCATCTCTTCACTGATTCTCCTGCTCATCGGTCTGTCCATCTACCTCTCCGCTCATTCCTGTCCGCGGTCACCCACCTGCCATCCGCTGTACCAGCGCTCGACGGCTCGCTGACGCTGTTCCGGGTGCCGTGCTGGTCTCTAGAAATCAGACGATGGCCAGGGGAGACCCGGGCCCTGCCCTGCTGCTCAGAGCCTGGAGAGGCAGACAGATGAGGAACGAGTAGAGAAACGGGTCGGTGGCAGCTGTGAGCAGTGTGTTCAGGGAGCGAAGGGTGGGCTCGTGGTACTGGGTGCTGGGTGCTGGGTGCAGGGGGCGATCGGCGAGTGCCGAGGTCCGGGCTGGGGAGGGGCTGGTGTGTTTGAAGCACCAGGGAGAGCAGGCAATGGAGTGGGAGGGGGCAGAGGCGGCAGGGCCAGGTCACGGCAGGGTTTTAGGCTGGGGAGTGACGTGATGTGACGTGAGCGTCGGGCTGGGGCGTGGGAAGCAGCCTGCAGGGCCATGGTGGGAGAGGGACCACCTCTGAGGGCCCACATGCCGGGGCCCTTCCTGCTCCTGCCCCCAGACCCCCGCCATGGGCCTGGAGGGGGCTGTTCCGCGCCCTGGCCCGGCTCCTCCTGGTTTGCGGAGCGCTGGGCCGGTCTTCCATGCCCGGGCTCGGATCTGCTGAGGCCTGGACCTGGGCTGGTTTTTCTCCCCGAGCTGTGAGAGCAACTGGGAAGAGGGAGGGAGGGAGGGAGGAGTGGGTGGAGGGCAGGAGCAGGGTCCACGGTGTCCGACGGTGGGGGCTGGAACCAGGGAAGGAGGAGGGGTGCAGGGGGAGGGAGGGCTCTGTCAGTGCTTGGGCTCCGAGACCCAGGCGGCCAGGCCTTGGGCGCCCAGCGTGGGAGAGCTGAGAGTCCGCCCTCCCCCAGCGTCCTGTAAGGGGGACACGGCCGTGCCTGGACTGGTTCACGCAGAGGTGCCCACGCTGATGAGCTTGGACCCTTCCTTGCTGGCGGCTGAGGGCGGGCTCCTTGCACCCTAAAGAACTCCCGACCCCGAAGCTCAGAGCGACAGGGTCCGTGAAGGCAGGAACCAGGGGAGGGGAGGGGAGAGGAGGGGAGGGGAGGGGAGGGGGCTACATGGTTGCCAGGGTCACGCTGACCTGAAGCCCAAGGGAAACTCAGATTGGTTACGATCCCGACATCAGTCCGGGTACCGTGTGGGACCGACAGATGACAGGTCTTGACGTCAGTCCTGCCGCAGCCTGTCTGGTGTCGGCTTGCGCGACCCTCTGGGGGTTTTCTGTGTTCTGCCGAGTGGGATGGGGTGTGAGATTGTTGTCTTAGTTTTAGACCACAGTCTCACAAGATGGAGTCTTGTCTGCCTTGAAAATGGAGTCCCTACTGTCAGGGTGTCACTTCAACACAAACGGCGGTGTCTAGCTGTGACCTTGGAGTTGTGGGGAGGAGTGAGCGTTGGCCTGCGGGTAGTGGGTGAGGGCATTCCAGGAAGGCTTCCTGGAGGTGGTGGTGTTCGGAGCACCGACTACCAGAATGGCAGGAGGGCTTACTGTGCTGGCCTCTGCCAAGCAGATGGAGTATGAGACGTAGTCCCCAGGGCTGTGCCCCAGGTGGGCCCTGGGGACCCAGAGTGCCTGAGCCCTCGGCACACCCAGCCCCCCAGCCCTGCAGCTCTTGGTCAGCTCCCTGAGCCCCGGCTTTCCTTCCCAGCTGGGGCTCCGGCTGGAAGATGCCGAGGACGTCGTCCGCAGGCTGTTTGGCCAGAAGCCATCCTGGGAGCAGGAAGAGCAGAGAGAGGCCCAGCCGGAGAGTCCGCCGGGACCAGAGCCGGGGCCGACCACCAGACCTGAGTGTCCGGGAGAGAGACCCAGAAGGATGAGAGACGCACAGCAGAAGGTGAGGGCCACGGCCACGGCCACCCAAGCCCATGCTGCGGCATGGTCGGGTGCGGAGGTGTCCCTGGCCTCTGCCCCTGCTTGCCGCTCCGGACCCGAGAGGCCGGCGGGCAGCCTGCACCTGCCGACTTCAGCCCGAAGCACGTAGCCGGCCGTGTGTCCCCTGCCTCCCCGAGGCCGACTTCCACCAGCTGCAGCTCTGCCTTGCACAGGTCGGCTTTGCGGAGGTGGGACTGACGCGAGATGAACAGCTCGTGTTTAAAGGGTTTTATTCAATGGTTTTCTCGGGCCTGTGCTGTGGCACAGTGGGTTAAGCTGTAGCCTGCAGCACCGCCATCTCCTATGGGCGCTGGTTCGCGTCCCTGCTGCTCCAGTTCTGACCCTGCTCCCTACTGATGGCCTGGGAAAGCCCTGGAGGATGGGCCAAGTGCTTGGTCCCTGCACCCGTGTGGGAGACCCAGAGGAAGCTCCTGGCTTTGGCCTGGCCCAGCTGGATCATTGCGGTCATTTGGGGAGTGAACCAGCAGATGGAAGATCTCTCTCTCTCCCACTCCTCTCTCTCTCTGTATTTCCTTTGCTTTCTCTGTAACTGTGCCTTTCAAATGACTTAAGAAATCTTTTTTTAAAAAGTGTTTGACAGAGAGAGAGAGAGAGAGAGATCCCCTATCTTCTCGTTCACTCCCCAAGTGTCCGCGATGGCCGCAGCTGAGAGCCTGGGCCTCCGTCCACTCGAGCCACCCCCTGCTGCCTCCCAGGGGCTGCGCTAGCAGGAAGCGGGAGTCGGGAGCCAGAGCTGGGAGTTGGGCTCAGATCCTCCAGTGTGGGCCCCGGTGGCACACGCTGGGCCTGTAGCCTGCGTCGTGAGCGTTTGCCCACGTGTGCACCACGAGGCCTCACCGCCACAAAGCCCGTGAGCGCCCCCTCCCACCGAGGGCATCCTCGTCCGTAGCACCCTGCTCCTGTCCCTGGGGTGCTCGTGGCTTTCTGCCAACAGAAATCCACTGGAATTTTCTAGAGTGGCGCTTAACTGGGTCACGCGGCAGGTCGTTTCGAGGAAAAGGTCTCTGTTGGCGTTTGGCCTCTCGTCGAGCGTGGTCGTCGTGTGACTGTGCTGTGGACGCTGCCGAGGGGTCCTGTGGCTGGCTGAGCAGGGTTCTGTCCCACGGATGCGCCTGCTGATCCTCCATCTGTAGCTGGAGGTAGTTGCTTGACACACTCGGCTGTCACACATGAAGCAACCGTGAACTTTTTGGTGCCATCCATGGGCTTAAAGTTAAGCTGTTACTTAGATGTTACTTATCTCTGCTTTTACTGGGTGGGGAACTGGGAGAGAGCACCAGAGGATTTCTTGGCATTGGTAATCATTTAGCTTTTTTAAAAAGATATAGTTATTTGAAAGGCAAAGTTACAAAGAGGGGGAGACAGAGAGCGAGATCTTTGACCTGCTGGTCACTCCCCAAATGGCTGAGAACCTGGAGCTCCATCTGAGTCTCCCGTGTGCGTGCAGGGGCCCAAGCATCTGGGCCATCTTCTGCTCCTCTCCCAGGCACATTAGCAGGGAGCAGGATCGGATGTGGAACAGCCGGGACTCGAACCAGTGCTCACATGGGGCTAATCTGTGCCACAGTGCCGGCCCCAGCTGTGAACCCTTGTGTCCAGGCCTTGGTGTGGATGTATGTGTTCCTTCGCTGGGATGACTGTAGGAGTGGCTGGATCGTGTGGTCAGTGCGTGTTTAATTTTCTCAGACACGGCTGAATTGCCGCCCAGGCGCTTGTACCATGCTGCGCTCCCGTGAGCCGTGAGTGAGGGCGCACCCCCCCCCCATCTCCTTGCCATCATCTGTTTCAGCTGTTCCCCTCATGGGAAGTGGGACCTCTGGGCCTTCATTCATTCATTCATTCATTCTCTCTCTCTCTCTCTCTCAAAATTTATTTGAGAGGCAGAGGCAGCAGAGAGAGAGAGAGAGAGGTCTTCCATCTGCTGGTTCACTCCCCAGATGGCCGCAATGGCCACAGCTAGGTTCATCAGGAGCCAGGAGCTTCATCCAGGTCTCCCACACAGGTGCAGGGGCCCGAGGACTTGGGCCATCTTCTACTGCTTTCCCAAGCCATAGCAGAGAGCCAGATTGGAAGTGGAGCAGCCAGGACTCCAAACCGGTGCCCATATCAGGTGCCAGCACCTCAGGCGGCAGCTTTACCTACTATGCCACAGTGCCAGCCCCTGGGCCTTAATTCTTTCAAAATATATTTGAGAGGCAGAGAAGGGAAGAGAGAGAGAGAGAGAGAGAGAGAGATTGCTTGATAGCCGTCCCAGGATGGGGACCGGCCTTCTCCGTCATCTCCCACTGGTGGGCACGCATAGTTGGTAACTCTTGGCTCTCACAAGCTGTCGGTACCATGGACAAGGCGGGTGGCTGGAGCAGCTGTTCACAGCCAGAGAAGCGCCACTCAGCTCCGGCCACTGGTTGCTCCTCGTGCTGGGGGAGCAGGCCACTGTTTGCTCTATGTAGAGAAGCCAGAGATTGGAATTTCATACCAAGGCTCCCAGTTTAGAAACCTTAGAATAAAATTCAGTTTGTCGAAAGTGTGTTTGGTGTGAGAGGTAGTGAAAGGGAGACGGAAGCCAGCGCTGGGACTGGGGAGATGGGGTGGGGTTTGCGGGGCTGGGCCTGGGAGCCGAGCTGGGACGGTGATGGGAGGTGTGCTAAGGTCCCGGGGAGGCACAGGGCTTGGGTGATGGCAGCAAACCAGTGCCCGCCGCTCACCGTGGACCCTGGGAGAAGCTGGGAGGGGTAGTGGGAGGAGAACTCTGCACTGGGTTGGCCACTCCTGTGTGAGTCTAAAACTTTTGAAAAATAAGACACTTATGAAACACATCAAGGAAAGGAGAGAGGATGGGTAACACAGTAGGAGGAATAACTTCTTCATTCATTTGGAAGGCAGAGACAGACGTACACACAGTGTCTGCTGGTTCTTTCCCCAAATGCCTGCAGTGGCTGCATCCTGAGCCGGGGGCCTGGAATTGATACCGGCATTTTCTCACGTGGGTGGCAGGGACTCAGGTACTTGAGCCGTCACCTGCTGCCTCCCAGGGTGCGCTTCAGCAGCAGGCCAGATTGGTAGCAGAGCCTGAACCTGAACCCAGGGACTCTGATGGGGGACACGCGTATCCCCAGTGGTGGCTTCTTCCTTCTTCCTCCTTTCTCCTCCTCCTCCTCCATTTTTTTTTTTATTTATTTATTTGAGAGAGTTAGAAGGAGAGACGCAAATCCTCCATCTGCTGGTTCACTTCCCAAATGGCTACAACCACCTGGGCTGGGCCAGGTCCAAGCCAGAAACCAAGAGCTTCATTCAAGTCTCCGACGTGGGTGCAGGGGCCCAAGCACTTGGACAGTCCTCGCCCTGCCTTCCCAGGGGCGTTAGCAGGGAGTTGGATCTGAAGTGGAGCAGCCGGGACTCGAATCAGAGCCCATAGGCGTGGCACATCACAGGTGGTGGCTTTACCCGCTGCACCGTGTCGCCACCCCCCACTCCCGCCCCAGCTGCTTCTTGAGGGCTGTGCCACACGCCCGCCCCAGGAGGCAAAGTTTGTACGGTAACTGTGGGCCACAGCCACAAGCTGTGCGACGGTGCTTTAACAAGTCGGCAGATGGAATGAAAAGGTGAATTTCTTTTACAGTTTTGAATTTCCGTGAATTTTTGAAGACTCCTTATGTACATGGAATTCATTTTTTTGCACCCAAATAAACTTGTCTCTGAATTCATTTTCCATGCATTTCTTTGAAGTCTCATATATTTGAAAATACCTAGTAGAGAGGATTGCAAGTGTTTGCAACACAAACAGAAACTGTTGGAGTTGACGGATCTGCCAGTTACCTGAAGGTATCATTCACGGGTGTTGAGATGTCGACCTGTATCCTCTAAATTTGTCCAGTTATTATGTGCGAGTTACGAGTTCCAAAACCTGAAACACAGACCGTGGCACTGGGTGTCAGCAGCTCCAGGCAGGCCCAGGAAGGCGGCGTGGGTGTGGGGCTTGGTCCATGGCCCTGGACTTCTGCCAGCCACGATCCGGGTCCCACAGTCCTTGGTCTTTCTCTCCCGGGGCCGCTTTGCCCCATGGTAGCGCAGCCCAGCGCCTCGTCTCCCGTCTGGGGTCTCCCACAGGTGGCCCAGAGGCGTGGGGCCCGGCAGGGGCTGCGGTGCGAGCTGAGCCTGAAGGTGCTTGGGCACGAGCTGACCTTGGTGAACTGCGGGGCCCTGGGGCGGCCGGCGGAGCAGCACCTGAGCCTGGCCGAGCTGGGGACCAAGCTCCTGCAGGTACCCCCCCCACCTGTCCTCCCTCCCCCCCAGCCTGTTCTCCCTCCCCCACCCTGCCTGTTCTCCCTCCCCCACCCCGCTGCTTCCCCGTTCACGCTCAGCACAGTTTGCAGCCGGATCGCCCAAGTTCGAACCCCAGCCCCACCACTTACCTCCTCAGTCCTGTTGTTCGCCCTGGGTCCCTGGTTTCTCCGTCTGAAATGGAGAGAACAGAGCCCTGCCCTGCTGGGGCTGTGGGGTTAAAGGTGCCGGTGTCGTGAAGATGCGGCACGGAGCTCCCTAGAGGCCTGGCCAGGGCCATGCTCCCGACCTGGCCACCCTGGGCTCCCCACTGCTCCCCGTTACCACCTCTGGGGCTCAGTCTGCTTGTCTGGACAGTGGGCGTAGGGGCCTCTGAGGCCACGTGGGGTCTCTCGGTGCCCGATTGGGTCCTTTGGCCACAGGGGCAGGAGGTGCACGTGACCCGGAGGTTGAGCCTGGCCCCGGCAGAGCTGGTCTTCCCTACCCTGTCTGGCCTCCCAGCCCGGCTCACCCTGAACGTCTCAGCCGCCGTCAGCATCCGCATCCGAGGAAGCGCCGTGTTCCGGCAGCGCGCGCATCTCTCTCTGAGCGGCTACGTCAAGCCCAGGTAGCTGGTCTCGGGGCTGTGGGCTGGAGGGGACCCCTGCCCTGCACATCCCATCCTCCTGTTGTGTTTTGGGGCCAGGAGGCTGTGAGGAAAGCCTGGGCCTTGAGCCCACTTTGCAGGTGGGAAGACTGAGACTCAGAGATGGACCTCTTGTGCCCGAGGTCACATGGCAGAGCCAGGCGGCTGGGATTTCCGGCCACAGCCCACTCTGCCTCTCGGGAGGGGAGGAGCCGGCTCCCCCAGTGACCATGCGTGCACAGGTGCCCAGCGAGGTCGCCGTGATTCCCGCTGTGGGTGGGGACACGGTCATTCCGGAGCCGGTCCCAGCCCCTGCCAGGCATCTGCGCCCCCTGGCAGTGGAGTTGCCCTCCGGTTCTGGCTGTGTTGTGGGGGCCTGGATGTCCTACTCTAGCTGTGCTCCCAAGGGAGAGCACGGTCCGGGCCCAGACAACTGGAGGGCCCCAGCGGAGGGCCCGAGCAGGTGCATCCGCCTGTCTGCCGCAGGGGCCGGCTGTGCAGAGCTGCCGTGGCTCAGGGTTGCTGAGGACGGCCCGCAGGGGGGTGGGTGCCGAGACGCAGTGGCTCGCCTTTCCCTCAGCGTCCTGCTCCGGATCTCAGCCCAGATGGGCACTGCGGGCGCCCTGGGGCAGGCTGGGCTGAGGTGGGTGACCAGCATCCGGGGCACTGCCGGCCTGGACGGTGGGATCCAGGCGAGAAAGGGCCAGGACTTCAAGGTGCATCTGAACGCGCCGGAGGAGACCACGGAGCTGTTCGGCTTCAGGTGTGTGTATGAGGGGGGCACTGAGAGTGTGGGAGCTGGGACATGCGTGTGACCACGTGTGTGCAAGTGTGTGTGCATGAGGCTGTGCCTGGGATGAGGGATGGGTGGGGGAGGGGAACTCCCTCTGCCTTGGGTCCCGTTGGGGCCTGTTGTCCCCACCTGCGAGGGAGGTGATCTCTTCCCCTGCTGCCCACCTCCTTTCTGAAGAGGTGACCTCGTTCCTACCCCAGGGCCTTTGCACTTGCTGACCCTGCTGTCAGGTGTGCTGGCCCCGTTTGGGGTTTCCATGCCCCTGTCACTGTCTGTGGTGCTTTGGTTTTGCTGGTGTGTTTTTGTCGTGTCTCCCAGGGGAGTATGAGCCTGTAAAGGCCTGCCCTGTTCAGGCTAGGATTGGCCGGGAGGGCTCAAGGCGCCGTCCATGCGATGAGCGAGTGAGAAGGGCTGGCCTGTGGCCTTGCTAAGCGCTCTCTTGTCGCCATCCAGCTCTGAGCTGTATCTCGTCGCTGGGGACGGCGTGCGGAGCCTCAGCCGCCATCCCAGCCCGCCAGAGGCCCCGTCCTGTACCAGCGAGGAAGGTAGGTGGGGGCTCTTGCCATCGTCGCACGAGAGTCGTCCCGGGAGGGAGCCGGGGGTGGAAACTCCGAGTGCCAGTGTTGCCCTTCCGCGCTGCCTGATTTACGCGCCGGGGGCAGGTGCCGGGCACAGCGGGTTAAGAACCCTGTTGGAGTGCCGGTTCTCCAGTTCCCGCATGCCGTCCACCCAGCACCCTGCTCCCGAGCCTGGGGAAGCCCCGGGGGATGGTGCAGGCCTTGGGCCCCTGGCACCCGTGCGGGAGACCCGGATGGAGTTTCTGGTTCCTGCCTTTGGCCTGGCCCCACCTCGGCTGTTGCGGCTGAGGAATGAACCAGTGGATGGGAGAGCCTTGCCCCACTGCCGCGCCACGCCCGCGTCTCCCTCCCTCTGTCGCTCTGCGTTTGTAAACCACTCAGTCAGTCTTTTAAGAAACGTGTACCTTCGCTCAGTGACTCTGGCCCTGGACTTCTATCCTGTGAATTCAAACCACAGTCACTTACATTTATTTTATTTACTTATTTGAAATGCAGAGTGACAGAGGAAGAGACACACCGGGGTCTTCCATGCCCTGGTTTACTCCTGAGGTGGCCCCAGCGGCCACGGCCGGCGTGGGCTGGAGCCGGGAGCCAGGAGCTCTATCCGGGTCTCCCACGGGAGTGCTTGGGCCGTGGACTCTGGCCTTTGCGTCGGCAGGAAGCCAACCGGAAGCTCGGTGTGGTCAGGACTCGAACCCGCGCTCTAGTGTGGGACGTGGGATCCCACATGCGGCTTAAACCCACTGCTGTGTGGCACCAGCCCCACCAAAGCCTCTTAAATGTCCTGTGGTGGGGGGAGTTCATCATGGTTTTGCCATTTGTAAGAGCAAAACCTAGGAAGTCACTCAGATTGCTGCTGGTAGACCAGATGGCTTATTCCCCGGGCACGGGGCTATGCCAGCTTTCTATTGTGGTGTTTGTTTGTCTCTCTCTCTCTGTCTCTCTCTATTTATTTATTTGAAAGAGTTACAGAGTGAGAGACAGAGAGAGAGGTCTTCCATCTACTGGTTCATTCCCCAAATGGCTGCAATGGCCAGAGCTGCGCTGATCTGAAGCCAGGAGCCAGGAGCTCTTCTGAGTCTCCCACGCAGGTGCAGGGGCCCAAGGTCTTGGGCCATCTTCCACTGCTTTTCCAGGCCACAGCAGAGAGCTGGATCGGAACCCGTGCCCACATGGGGTGCGGGCACTCAGGCGGTGGCTCTACCCGCTGCACCACGGCGCTGGCCCCTCAGGTGGAGGAAGCGCAGCTGGGTGACAGGGACACTGCCTAGAACTCACAGGGCGCGGCCTCGTCCTGGGTGATGGCCCCTGGGGCTGTGCATGACAGAGAGGGGACAGCGGGAGGAGACTCCGCCCCCCTGCCCCAGCCGGAATCAGCTCCTGGTGGCGGCTGCTGCCTCCCAGTTGAATTCGTTCCCCTGCCGGGTCCTGACTTTGAAACCTTGTCACGAGCGAGCATTTTGAGCCATGTAAAAAAGTCTTTGCTGGGGTTACCCAGCGCAGGCTCCACAGCTGGGTGTGGGGTCAGCGCCCTTTGGTGCAGGTGGAGGGGGCGACCTTGCCCCCCCCCCCACTTGCATGGAAGTCGCCTTCAGAATCAAAAATTCACCTCTGAAGGTGTAACAGCTGTCAGAGCTTTGAGAAGACTTTCCCAAAAGCGGGAAGAGAACATGGCCACCTCTCCCATGGCAAGCAGGCCCGGCCCCGCCCTACACGCTCGCCCAGCTGTCCGTCCTCACAGCCGCACCCCCGGGCCAGCTCTGTGCTTGGTCCGGGTGAGGCACAGAGACACTTAGTCAGTTGCCCAAGGTCACACAGCCGGGAGACAGCACAGCCAGAACTTGAACTCAGAGCCTATGTTCTCAACATGGCATCCTCCTGACTCTGATAAGTCTACACCAGGGGCTCTGGGCTGCAGACAGGAGATCAGGCTGGGGTGTTGTAGCTGGTTTTGAGGTGGGGGGATGGAGACCGGGGCACTGCTCACCGTCCCACCACACACACAGTGGACCCCCGCACAGGGCCCCCTGGCCCCCACGTCTGTGCTGTTGAGCTTGGCAAACCGTGGTCCACCCGGTGCTGTGCCTTAGAAGTCAGAGGGGCTTCTCCTTGGCCTGGGAGCTGTGCTGAACCCTGCCCCCATCCCCGCCCCCACCCCACCCCCACCCTGTGGCTCTCTGCTGCCCCCTGCCGACCCCGCGCTCACTTCTCTCCGCAGCAGCCCGGACCTGGGGCTGGCAGCTGTGCACGGCAGTGACTTGGCCGGCGCCTGGCCTGCCCTACCTGCTCTCGGTGCCGGTGTTTGTGGCTGTGACGCTGAGGAAGCAGGACCGGGGCCTCCGACAGTATGTTCTGGAAGCTGCCTCTACCCTCCACCCCCAGGTATGCCCTGTCTCTCCCAGCCGCTTGTGGATCGTCTTGGTCAGTACTGGGGCCCTCTGGCAAGGCCGTGGGCTCTTCGCTGCAGCTTCTGGATTGAACTGGTGCTGTGGGCTCCTTCCTGCCCCAGGACCTTTGCGTATGCTGGTTCTCACTGAGGCTCTGTATCTCGCTCATCCTGGAGACTTTCAGATCTCAGTTCAGGGGTCACCTCCTCAGGGAAGCCTGCTCTGATTACCTCAAAGCCTATTCTTTTGTTCCTTGTTCTCATAGGACCACGTTTCTGATTTGATCATTTGATCATTTTTTTAAAGGTCTATTTTATTTATTTGAAATGCAGAGTTATAGACAGAGGGAGAGACAGAGAGGTCGGCTTTCCACCCACTGCTTTACTCCCCAGTGGCCACAACAGCCAGGGCTGGGCCAGGCCGAAGCCAGGAACCGGGAGCTTCTTGCAGGTGTGCCAGTGGCCCAGGGACTTGGCACCTGCTGCTGCTTTGCCCAGTGCGTTGGCAGGGAGCTGGATCAGCCGGGACGTGGAGCGGCACCCACACGGGATGCTGGCATTGCAGGGGCAGCTTTACCCGCTATGCCACAATGCTGGCTCCTTAGCCACTTTGGTTTTTAAAAGATTTATTTATTTATTTATTTGAAAGGCAGAGTTAGAGGCGGAGAGACAGAGAGACAGAGAGAGAGAGAGGTCTTTCATCCGCTGGTTCACTCCCCAGAGGGCTGCAATGGCCGGAGCTGCGCCAGTCCAAAGCCAGGAGCTTCTTCTGGGTCTTCCATGCAGGTGCAGGGGCCCAAGGACTTGGGCTGTCTTCTGCTTTCCCAGGCCATAGCAGGGAGCTGCATCAGAAGTAGAGCAGCCGGGACTCGAACTGGTGCCCATATGGGATGCTGGCACTGCAGGGGGCAGCTCTACCTGCTACACCGCAGTGCTGGCTCCTTGGTCACTTTTATATTTGTTAGAACAATTAGTTGGCCGACGTTTGTCTTCCCCTCCAGTCACTCAGTTCCTCAGGGGGTCTGGGGCCTGCTTTGCTCACCTGTGTCACTCGCCCCGTCCCAGAGGAGGCATGCCCAGCATGGTGGCAGCTCTGCGTTCATTTCCCAGTAAATGAACCCTGCAAGCCCCGCCCTTCCCCAGGAATCCGCCTTGGAGCCTGAGAGCTCTGTACTGGGGCCCTTCTCTTCCAAGGTCAAGGAGACAAGGCTGCGACCTTGAGGTTTTGAAGGGCAGGTCGGGGGCCGAGGAGGGGATGTCCGCCTCCCTGAGGACAGTGCGCTGGCTCCCGCAGGACAGCTGGCTCCCGCAGGTGGCCGCCGCCCACCTCTACCTGGGCACGCCTGGCTCGGAAGTGCCGAGGGACGTTGGGGTGGACGTCAGCTACAGCTTGCCCGGGAGGCGGCTCCGGTTCAAACTCCTGCACCCCAGGAAGAAGATGGAGCTGGATGGTAATGGCCACGCCCTCTCTGTCCCCCGGGCCCTGGCCGCGTGCTAGACCCTGAGCTTACCTGTGGATTCCAGTGCTAATGCAGCCCCACTCTGTGCGTGAGGAACGCGAGGGTCAGAGAGGAGAGCAGCACAGCCCCTCCTCCCCTGCCCCGGCGGTGGGGGGGTGTGGGTGGGTGGGCCAGAGCCAGGGTGGGGGCGGGGCTCTGGTCTCAAAGCCTTGGTTTGCTCCCCAGGCAAGATGGAGGCCGTGGGGAGCACCCGCGTGGGTCACCTGGAGCTCGTGCTGGATGACAGGGACGTCTACTACGTCAAGGTGGGCCCCGCGTCCTCTGCCGCTGCCCGGGCGTTCGCTGCCTGGCCCTGGCGCCCCCACCCAGCATCAGATCAGATCAGTTCCTCCAGTTCTGCCCGCTGGTCTTTCTCAATTCTGGTCACGCACAAAAGGACCAAGAACAAAACAGGCTCACGTCCCACCCCCGCTGATGGGAAAAATTCTGATGTGAAGGACACAGGGAGAAACCTTTTATAAAATTTATTTATTTGGGAGGCAGAGAGAAGGAGAGACAGAGTGGTCTTCCATCCTCTGTTTTACTCCCCAAATGGCTGCCATGGCCTGAGCTGAGCCAATCTGGAGCCAGGAGCTTCTTCCGGGTCTCCCACATGGGTGTAGGGGCCCAAGCACTTGGGCCATCTCCTACTGCTTTCCCAGCCCATAGCAGAGAGCTGGATGGAAGAGGAGCAGCCGGGACTCAAACCGGCACCCATGTGGGATGCCGGCAATGCAGGCAGAGGCTTAACCTACTACGCCACAGTGCCGGCCCCAGGAAGAAACTGACCACAAGCAGAGCAAGGCACAAGGTGGCCAGCGACAGTGTGCCCCTCCCTGAGCTCCCCACGGGGTGTCCCGGTCCGCACACACAGACACCTGGCTTAGCCTCCCAGGGCTGCTGTGGCGGGGGACGCCACGGTGGGTGGCTTTACCTGGTTGTCTCATGGCCATGCAGCCTGTGGGTTCCTCGTGAGGGCAGGGAGGCCAGAGGCCCCCTCTGAGCTTCTGGAAGCCTTGGGGCCCTCAGCCGTCAGCGGCGTTCTCCCTGTGTTCCCTGTTGAAGAACCCGGATGAGGCTCAGGCTGGAGGCGTTAACAGAGCTCATCTCCTGCCCTCTGTCCCGTCTCAGCGTGTGCGGTCAGCCAAGCCTGGCCCTGCCAGTGACACGGGGGCCTTTGCAGGGCTGGAGTGACCTGCGGCCAGCAGCTGATGGCGGGGCCCGGCAACTGGAGGCCCAGCTGGAGGCGAAGCTGGTGACGGCCGGCAGCCCCGTGGTCGTCACGGGGAACCTCACGTGGCAGGCGGGCAGCAAGTTGGCCTTCTCGGCGTCGCTGAGCCACCTGCTGGGTGACCCAGCACATGTGACAGGTGGGAGGCAGGGCCCCCAGATACCCACGGCTACCCCCAGCCCACCCCCACCCTTAATGTTAGCATCCCGTCTAAGGAAAGTTCCAGGCCCGTGGTGTTCTGGAAGATTCCGAGGGAAGGTAGGCCCCTGGGCTGGGGGCACTCAGGGCATGGCTGCTGGCCACCTGGCCCAGGTGTTCTGGGGGCTTTCCCGACCTCCTGGCTGACAGCAGTGTCGCAGGGGCACAAGTCAGAGGTGCAGCCTCCCCGCCCCCACCTCGTGGGGTTCTGGCCTTCTCTTTATTCCTGTTGGCTTTTGTTACATTTTGCTTCCTTTAAATCTTTTGACTGGGACCCACAGGAGTGAGCAACACTGGGCCGTTGATGTCATCTGTAACCTGTTGTCCATATCCCTGGGCCAAGACCCAAGTGTGGACTCTTGGGGGAGCCCCTCCCGGTCCAGGCCCCCTGAGGGTCCCCTCCTTGCCTGGGTCTGGAGGAGTCAGTCCCCGGGGTGCAGGACACCCACGCCTGTCCCTGGGCTGTCCGCTGTCCCCCCAGTGCTGCTGGAGAAGAAGGTGGAAGCCGGGCTACAGGTGGCAGCCGTGAGAGGTGAGCTCCTGGCGCCGGGACTCCTGGGGTTGCACGTCCTGGGCCGGCTGCAGCAGCGGGGCCACCTCCGGAGCAGCACCCTAAGGATCAGATACGGCCTCCTGGGTACGACACGGCTGGGGCGCGGGGACCAGGGCCTGCACCATCCCCGGGGCGGTGCCCTTGATGGGACTGAGCACCTGTGGGTTGAAGCAGCAGCATGTGTGTGTGCGTGTGTGCGTGTGTGGGTGAGTGGGAACAGTCACCTGTCTATTAAAACCAACCCACCGGCGGTGCCGATGGCTGGCGCAGAGCAGGGGAGGGGGTGTTGATGAGTCCGTGCCGGACCGGACCTCCCTCTGCTTGGCTGCCTGGCGGAGGGCTGCCCAGCTGAGGGGGGCAGGGGGCTGTTGGTTACAGGTCAGGCCGAGCGGCCAGCGCACGAGTGCAGCAGTAGCCAGAAGCTGCAGGTGCGGAGCAGCTCTGTGGCCATGGCCGTGGCTGTGGCCGTGCTGGAGCTGGACCACGAGTTCCACTGCACGCAGATCCCAGCCTTCAGCCACAAGGTGGGTGCTCAGACTGGGTGGGCGTCAGGGGACAGCCCCGGGGCTGAGGGAGGGGTGATTGGAGAGATGGCTTTGCTGCTGCTGGCACTTTGACCCCTGCTCAGGGCATCGGCCAGGGTGAGGCAGTTTGAACCCCACATTTAAGGGGGTAACAAAAATTCAGCCATCAGGGTGAGTCTTAATTTAAGGCCGTATTTTACAAAACCAAATCTGTGTGAAAATCCCTCCCCCACTTCCTACGGCAGGGGCTCCCCTGTACAGCAAGCTGACACCCCCGGCTGGGTGGCCCAGGGACTCTGTGGACAGGGCTGCCTCGGGGCTCTCCCCACTGTGTCCCCAGGTCCAGCTGCGGCACCAGGAGGGCCCGGGCCACCTGCACTCACAGGTGGAGGTGAGCTATGGGAAGCAGTGGAGTGACAGCAGCAAGAGGTGGCTGCGGCTCAGCCAGACCTTCAGGAATGACTCGGGCCCGGCCCTGAGCAACTACTTCCTGGAGGTAAGCGCTGGGCCCTGGCGGCGGGGGCCCCGCACGTCCCTGCAGGCCTTGGTGACAGAGCTCAGATTGGGCTTGGCCAGGTCACAGTTCCCGTCTCCAGCCCCTGGTCCCCCGGGGTGTCCACCCTTTCCTGGGATGCCAGGGTTGCCAAGAGGCCTTGGGACACAGAATCCCACCGGGAAAATGTGCTATGGAAATGGGTTCACGTCTAGGTTTTTCTGGAAGGTTCTTTTTGAAAGGAATGAGCAAGTGTTCAGTGGCTGAACAGGTGATGTTTCCTTTAAGGGCACACACACTTGTGTGTGTTTATTTATTTACTACTTAAGTTTGATTTTTTTGTAAATTTTCGGTTTTCATTGTGGTAGAAACCAGGAGCCTGGCACTCCATCCACGTCTCCCACAAGGGTGGCAGGGCCCAAGTATTTGGGTCATCCTCTGCTGCTTTCCCAGGCACCTTAGCAGGGAGCTGGGTCGGAAGTGGAGCAGCTGGCACTGGAACCGGCGCCCGCTTGGGATGCTGGCACTGCAGGCAGGGGCTTACCCTGCTACCCCACGGCGCTGGCCCCGTTTCCATTTTTTTTTTTTTTGACAGAGTGGACAGTGAGAGAGAGAGACAGAGAGAAAGGTCTTCCTTTGCCGTTGGTTCACCCTCCAATGGCCGCTGCGGCCAGCGTGCTATGGCCGGCGCACCGCGCTGATCCGAAGGCAGGAGCCAGGTACTTATCCTGGTCTCCCATGGGGTGCAGGGCCCAAGGACTTGGGCCATCCTCCACTGCACTCCCGGGTCACAGCAGAGAGCTGGCCTGGAAGAGGGGCAACCGGGACAGAATCCGGCGCCCCGACCGGGACTAGAACCCGGTGTGCCGGCACTGCTAGGTGGAGGATTAGCCTAGTGAGCCGCGGCACCGGCCCCCGTTTCCATTTTAAGGATGAAAGTTACTCCGCTGTTTGCAGGCACCATGGTTTCGTTTATCCGTTGGTCTGCCCAGGGGCACATGGGTTGCTGCTGTCTGTTGGCTGTTGTGGCTGAGTAGCCACGTGTGAGTGGGGGCGCCTGCTGTTGATTCTGGTGGGCAAACACCCAGCAGCAGAAGTGCCGGTCGTGTGATGTCCTGTTGGCTCTGGGTGTCTGCAGGGCCCCAGTGCCGTCGGCATGGCGGTTGTGCCACGTCCTCACCCACGCTTGTTGTTTGCACTTCCTCGGGTTCCTTGGCTTCTCCCGACAGCCATGCTGACCGATGTGAAGTGGACCTTGCGGGGGTTTTGATTGGCATTTCTCCCGTGGTTTGTATATTGACCATCTTTTCATGTGCTTGCTGATTTTTTTTAAAGATTTAATTATTTATTTGAAAGGCAGAGTTACACACACACACACACACACACACAGCATGCAAGTGAGAGCGAGCGAGCCAGAGGTCTTCCATCTGCTGGTTCACTCCCCAAATGGCCGCAATGGCCAGAGCTGAGCTGATTGGAAGCCAGGAGCCAGGTGCTTCTTCCTGGTCTCCCATGCAGGTGCAGAGGCCCAAGCACTTGGGCCATCTTCTACTGCTTTCCCATGCCTTAGCAGAGAGCTGGATCAGAAAAGGAACAGTGGGGCTTTAACCCGTGTCCTTACGGGAGGCCGCCGCTGCCGGCAGCAGCTTTGCCCGCTACACCGCGGTGCTGGCCTCTTGCTGATACTCTTTTATCCTCTTCGGGGAAATGTTTGTTGGAGAGCATTGCCTGATAGAGAATCGGGTTGGTGTATTTTTGTTTGAACCACAGGAGCTCTTGTGATGTTGTGGCTGTCAGCCCTTTATTCTCTGCCATTTCCCAGTCTCCATTTCACACTGCTAACCCACAGGTGCACAGGTGTTAGATTTTTGTGTGGCCCAGTTGACCACTACATTTGTCCACTGGTTCCTGGGCTGCCGGATCTTTCCTCCCTCGCCTGAGCAGATGGGCATGGGGGGCTGGGGTGGAAGGAAGGGCAGGGGTGCCCTGGGCTGGAGCCGGGAGCCAGCGGGGGGGGGGGGGGGGCGGGTCTCTCCTGGGAGGGGCGTGGTCCGATGGGCATCCCGGGGGCGGGACTTCTCCAGTTTGTGCTGCAGGTGCCCGCCAGGCAGCTGGATGGCCGTGTGCAGCTCTCCCACTCCAGCCTGCGCCAGCCCCACGTGGACAGCAGCACCCACCTGAAGGTACAGCTCAACGGCCGGCTGCCCTTTGTGGCCGGCTGGCAGTGGACAGACACGTCCCGGGCCGCCCTGTGGAGGTGGGAAGGTGAGTGGCTGTTGGGGAGCCTCCCCGGGGGAGTGACTGAGACCCTGGCCTCTGCCCCTTTCCTTAAGCCACGCCCCCTACCTGGGTACCTTCTCCTTGTGCTCGCTGGGCTGACTCAAGGCTCGAACCTTGGTGTGTCTGTGACCCTGACCGTTACGCCCTGACTTCCTAGCCTTGCCACTCACATGCACGTCACAGAGACCCTGCCCCCTCTCTGGACCTGTCTCCCCCCAGACTCCCCATTGCCCAGTACCCCCTGCCCCCACAGGCCTGCGTTCCATTCCCCAAACATAGCCCAGGGCCTGGATGCTACCTGCTCGGGCTCCCTGGAAGATGTTCTCTTTAGAAAAATACATTTGCCACAGCTTAGCCTTGAATTCATTTTTTAAATTTTTTTAAAATATTAACTTGAGTGACAGGTAGAGAGAGAGAGAGAGACAGAGACAGAGACAGAGAAATCTTCCATCTGCTGTTCCACTCCCCAAATGGTTGCAACAGCCATGGCTGGATGCCAAAACCAGGAGCCTGGAACCCCATCCGGGTCTCCCATGTTGGTGGCAGGGACTCAGGCACCTGGGCCGTCCTCTGCTGCTTCCCAGGAGGCTGGATGGGAGCAGAGGTGGGGTTGATCCCAGGTGCTCCAACTCAAGATGCGGGTGTCCAGTCAGTGGCACCAGTTAGTTTTTATTCTTACCTAGGCAGCGCATGATTTAAAAAGTGAGCTGCAGTGGGGCCGGCACTGTGGCATGGCTGATAAAGCCACTCCCTGCGGCGCCAGTATCCCATGTGGGTGCCGGTTCTAGTCCCCGCTGCTCCACTTCCGATCCAGCTCTCTGCTATGGCCTGGGAAAGCAGTGGAAGATGGCCCAAGTGCTTGGGCCCCTGAATCCACATGGGAGACCTGGAGGAAGCTCCTGGTTTTGATCAGCGCAGCTCTGGCCACTGTGGCCAACTGGGGAGTGAACCAGCGGATGGAAGACCTCTTTCTCTGCCTCTCTGCAACTGTGCCTTTCGAATAAGTAAATGAATCTTTTAAAAAAAAGGCTGCGGCGTGATCTGGGCGTTGTTGAAGCTGGACGAGGTCCCATGGGGGCTCACGTATTAATCTCTGCTCCAGGGTGAGCTCTGAAACTCGTCTTTAAAAAGTCGAAGTCTCTGCCTCGCATCTTCCTGCCATCTGGCTTCAGTCGGTGGCTTCTATAAATCCTCTTCCGCACTGCCCTCCTTGTCAGTGGTGTGAAGGTGTCCCGTCGTTAGTACACAGTCATGCTTGTATCTCGGGTTTTCCGTCTCGGCACCTTCTGCAGAACTCGTGCTACAGATGACGAGGGCTTGCTGTGACATGAACCCTTTTCCTCCCATCCCCTCGGAAGATGAGGTTCTGCCAGTCCTCCGTTCACAGAGACGGTGACTCACATTCATAGCTGAGGCACCTGTGAGCGGGGCTGAAGACTCCTTGTGTTTCCTGGAGTTAGCGTTGCCTTTGCTTTTCTCCATGGTTAGTTTTCCATTTGCTTTTTGTGAATGGCTCCCAGCATTTTCAGAGAAACACTGTTCTCTGGATGGATAGGCATTTCAGATGATTTATCAGCTTGAATCGGTTCTGGTGTTTAGAGACACTGTTCTTGGAGCCTAGCTCAGTTCATGGCCGTCGTCCTGGGGCCGCTTTTGACGTTTCCTCCAGGTCACAGCCCCTGTTTCTCATACCTGTGTCCTCTTTTGTGGTTTGGTTCATGGTTGTGATGGAGCAAGTCCTCCAGTAGCTTCCAGAGAGGACGCTGTGGGGGGGGGGGGCAGGATCTGTTCTCTAGGTCTGCTGTGAGGATGACCACATGCCAGGTGGCTGCTGACATCGGCTGAAGGTGGGAGTCTGGAATCAGGGAGTTGGCACAGCCACGTCCCCCGGGAAGCCCTGGTTAGAACCCTTCCCACCGGGCCGGCACTGTGGCATAGTGGGTTGGACCTCTGCCTGTGGCACTGGCATCCCATGTGGGTGCCAGTTAGAGTCCCAGCTGCTCCACTTCTGATCCAGCTCCCTGCTGATGGCCTGGAAAGGCAGTGGAGTAGGCCTGGGTGCTTGGGCCCCTGCACCCACATGGGAGACCTGGAAGAAGCTCCTGGCTCCTGGCTTTGGATTGACCCAACTCCTGCCATTGTGGGCATTTGGAGTGAACCAGCGGATGGAAGACCTTGCTGTCTGCCTGTCCCTCTGCATCTCAAATCTTTTTTTTTTTTTTTTTTAGAACCTTTCCTAGCTTCCAATGGTGGCTCTTGGTGCCGGGAGCCCCTGTAGTCTCCGCCTCTGTTTCCTGAGACTTCCTTCCGTTGTGTGTCTTTGGGTTTCAAGTTCCCTCTGGTTCCACTGATTGAAAGGGCCACCCCCTCCAGGGTCACCAGAGCCCGGTCCCAGTCATGGGGGTCGGGGCGGGGGGATAACTCCGGGACGGATCTTTTTGGAGGACACAGCCTGACCCATAAGACGATGTCAGCATTGTGAGACCCCGAATGTTGAAAATGAATGCATCCCACCTGGGTGCTTGGAGTGGAGCATTCTGGGTGGTTTCCGGGGGTTTGAAGGCTCTGGGCTGTTTGTCAGCCACGCTTCTCTGTCTTCAGGGTTCTCAGAGCCTCTCTGTCCTTGATGTCCTCACGTGTCCCTGGGATGGGCCTTGGGCCCTGGGATGCCTGTCTCGGCCTCAGGGTGATTTTGGGAGCGTTTCTATGGCAGTTCCGTCTGTCTGCGTCCTGGAACGCCTGTGGGTCCGACGCTGGTCTGCAGAAGCCGAGTCTCGGGTGCTTGCTTTGCTCTCGAATGGTCCTGCTCGCTGCTTTGGGACAAATTCCTCGCTGTCCGCCCGCCCTGCTGCCGGCATCTTGGTTTCGACTGCAGCATGTTCAGGCGCCCTGGCTCCTGCGCATTCTGCTCCTGGCCTGTTCTGCCCCGTGGGTACGGCATCTCCTCTTGCTTTCCTGGGAATGCAAGTTGGAGACTTTTGGAGGTTTTATCTGTTCCCTTTGCGTTTCTCCTTTCGGCGTCTGTATTTCCTGTTGGCGTCTTTGCTGGCGTGCTACATGAGCCCTGGATATGGGCTTCCCTGGGGTCTGCTGCTCGGAGTGGGATGCCCCGTTCCGACGCAGGGGGCTCTGTTCTGAGCATGCTCACGGTCGGCTCGAGGGCGGAATTGAAATCAGCCCCGTAGCAAAGTTGGGATCTAATATTCTGGAACCGAATTTCAAGTTTGCTTCGCCTAAGTTTTTCTCCCTAAAACCTTTTTCATGAAGCTTAGCATAAGCAACCAGGTGTTTTGTAGGGTCAGAGGTCACCCCCTCCCGGCTGGGATCCAAAAAGTGAGATAAGACCCTTATCACCGTGTAATAAATGTGAATGAAGTGGGAGTAAAACAGTCGGCTGCTCCGAGCTATTTCTGGGTGCTGACGGGGGCTTCCCTGCCGGAGGTGGGGAGGGGGCTGGCTCTCCCTGGGACCCCAGGGTCCGGCTCTGTGGATTGCTTTGCCCTCCTCTGCCCCCTCCTCCTCAGTGGAGTTCTCTTCCTGTTTGCTGGGGGCGGGGGCAGCACCCGGGCAGGGAACTGTCCCTGTTTCGCACTCGGCAGCACCCTTTCTGTGCCTGGTGTCTCTGCCTCAGTTTCCCCAGACAGTAAATCCCTTGTCTCCAGCAGGGCTGGGCTCTTCTGCCCTTGGAATGACTCCCACTTGTCTTCAGTTTGGTTCTATTTTTTTTAAAAAGATTTATTTTATTTATTTGAAAGTCAGAGTTATACAGGGAGAAGGAGAGGCAGAGAGAGAGAGAGAGGTCTTCCATCTGCTGGTTCACTCCCCAGCTGGCCGCAATGGCCAGAGCTGTGCCATTCCGGAGCCAGGAGCTTCTTCCATGTCTCCCACACGGTGCAGGGGCCCAAGGACTTGGGCCATCTTCCACGGCTTTCCCAGGCCATAGCAGAGAGCTGGGTCAGAAGTGGAGCAGCTGGGACCTGAGCCAGCACCCATATGGGATGCTGGCACCACAGGCGGCGGCTTTACCCGCTGCACCACAGTGCCAGCCCCAGTTTGGTTCTTAGCCTGGGGCGGGCATTGTGGCTCTGTGGGTTAAACCGTTGGTGGGAATGACTGCATTCCATGTGGGGAGTCCCTGGTTCAAGTCCTGACTCTTCCGTTTCCAATCCAGCTCCCTCTTACGATCCTGGGACACTGCAGAAGGTGGCTCAAGTACTTGGGCCCCTGCCACCCACGTGGGGACCCATTCGGGGCTCTGCTTCCTGGCTTGGGCCTGGCTTAGCCCCAGCTGTTGTGGGCATTTGGGGAGTGATCCGAAGGATGAGAGATCTCTGTCTCTCTCTCTCTTTTTTCCCCTCTCCTTCTCTCCCTCTTTCTCTCTCCCTCTCTCTCTGCTTTCAGATGAATGCGTGCGTGAATGAATCTTTGGTTCAGTTCTCTGCCCTCTTGGGGGCCTCCGCACCCTGCCCAGTCTTCACGGAATGTTCTTGTTATTTGGCTTCCTAGGCCTCAGCAGTTTGTGCTCGGTCTCACTGTGTGTGTGTATGTGTGTGCGTGTATATGTGTGTGTGCATGTGTGTATGTGTGCACATGTATGTGTGTATATGTGTGTATGTGTGTTGTATGTGTGTGTATGTGAGTATGTTTATGTGTGTGTGCGCGTGTGTGTGTGCACGGCGGGTCCCTCCCTGCCCCTGGGAGCCCCCGGCTGCAGGTCCTGTGACAGAGGCAGTGCTCACTGACTCACTGCTGTACGCGGCAGCTGCTCAGCCGGCTGTGGAGGGGCTGAAGCTGTGCCGAACGTCCACTTCAAAGATTTATTTTCTGTTTGTTCGTTCATTCTTGCGTACATTTGAGAGGCAGAGTGACAGAGACAGACTTTGCACCTGCTGGTCCACTCCCCAGATACCGACAGCAGCTGGGGCTGGACCAGGGCCAGGCCAAGGGCAGGAGCCAGAAACTCCATCCTGGGCTCCCACGAGGGTGGCTGGAGCCCAAGCACTGGGGCCATCCTCCACTGCCTTCCCAGGCGCATTAGCAGGGAGCTGGGTCAGAAGTGGAGCCGCCGGGACTTGAACCGGCGCAGCAGGAGGCGGCTTTACCCGCAGTGTCAGTGCCCATCACACCCATTTCGCAGATGACGGATGCACAGGCAGATTTCCTAGAGTGAAATGTAGCAGTCCATACAGGGCCCTTGTGTAGGTTCTGACAGGGTTCTAGAAAGTTCTAGAAAGTTCCCTGATGCCCACTTGGTCGTTCTGTGTTGGCGATTGTCCCTCGGGGTTGTGGTGAGATGGCAGGGGCCTCCTGCTGCCTGCCGGAAGCTCCCTTCCTGGTCCTCAGCCAGCTTCCCCTTCTCTGCCCCTCGCAGGAGCCTGGAACCTGCAGAGTCCGTGGCTGGCTGTCTCTGCGGCTCACAGACTGTACTGGCCGCAGCGAGCCGTGTTCCAGTCGGCCCTGGAGCTGACGCTGGGCAAGGCCTGGACCCTCAAGGACCTGGTTGTCAGTGTGGCCTGCAGGAGCCAGGGTCGAGACCAGGAGGCCAAGATCAAAGTCTCCACTGGGACCACCGTCCACCTCCGGGTAGGCAGTGTTGGCCACGCCCCTGCTCCCTCGCCATTGGCTGCCCTTGGGATCCTCCTGTGCCTAGGGGAACCAGAGGCCATAGGCCACGCCAGGCCACAGAAGGGCGATGTGTGGCCCATCCTGCGTTTCCAGCCACGGGGTTCATTGTGAATTCAGGAGAAGAAGTCGAGCCTATGTTGGCCGTATACTTGCTTGGCACTGATGATGTCAAATCCGTAGACAGGTGGGATGCTCGCTTGGAGAAAGGTGGAGGTTAGGCTTTTGCTGAAAATCAGGATGGAAGGCCGGCGCCGCGGCTCACTGGGCTAATCCTCCACCTAGCGGCGCTGGCACACCGGGTTCTAGTCCCGGTCGGGGCACCGGATTCTGTCCTGGTTGCCCCTCTTCCAGGCCAGCTCTCTGCTGTGGCCAGGGAGTGCAGTGGAGGATGGCCCAAGTACTTGGGCCCTGCACCCCATGGGAGACCAGGAGAAGCACCTGGCTCCTGCCATCAGATCAGCGCGGTGCGCCAGCTGCAGCGTGCCAGCCGTGGTGGCCATTGGAGGGTGAACCAATGGCAAAAGGAAGACCTTTATCTCTGTCTCTTTCTCTCTCACTATCCACTCTGCCTGTCAAAAAAAAAAAAAAAAAAAGAGATGAATGGGCAGTCTGGGGGGAGGAAAGGGGCCGTGCGAGGCCTTGGTCATCCTCCTCTTCCTCTTTGCAGGTTTCCACGGTGACAAGCTTGGCACCTAGCCTTTTCCGTAGCTGGAATGAACTCGAGTCGGCCTGGGTTGGGGCAGTGCGGAGCGAGATCCACGCCGAGGACAGCCGGGACCGGAAGCTCCTTCACTGCTGGGTGAAGGGCCCCCAGCGTGAGCTCAACATCACGGCGGCCTACAGACACACGCGGGGGGTAGGCGTCTGGCGGGCCGTGCAGCCGGCTGGCCTCCAGCCCCCTACCCCTTACCTGGGTCCTCGGTACCCCCGCCTGGAACGGGAAGGGGTTTCATGCCCCAGTTTCCGGGTTTGTCACATTAGCTCAGACCCCGGAGTGAACTGGTTTTCTCAAGCCAGAAAGCCCAAGCCCTGTGTTCCCAGCCCAGGTGTGGCTCAGGCCGGACACACGCCCTGGGGTCTGGAGGTCCGATCTGATGGTGGCTGGAGCCTGGTTGAGCTGTTGTTCTCGGGGTGGGGGGTGGGAGCTGCCCCTTGTCCCCTGGTCCCTCTGCCTCCCTGTCCCCACCCCTTGAAGGCAGGAAGGGGCCGCGGCAGCCTGGTCCCTGCTTCAGCCTGGCCCTTTTGCAGCCCCCAAAGACGCAGGTGTCGCTGGCAGCCCTGGGGCCTGGCGCTCGGGGCCTGCAGGTGGAGGGCGAGCTGGAGGAAGCACAGCACAGCAGGGAGGTCTACCAGAAGCGGGGGTCGCTGGGCCTCAGGTGCGTGCGCCCCCCGCCCGCCCGGGCCAATCCTGCTCAGATGTGGTGGCTGCCCAGGGCTCCGCGGAGCCTGCGTGCAGGGCGCAGGGCGTGCAGAGCTGCCCGGAGGGGCCCTGCTGCTCTGCTGGGGCCCAGAGGGAACCCAGAGCCCCAGGCAAAGCCACCGCCCGTGCAGGCCGCACGTCCCCAGACCCACCATCAGGTGGCTGCGTGGAGCAGGGAGTGGGGCCTCATCGCCCCAGCCTGAAGGCAACTCCAGGGGTCTTCTCACTCCCTAGGGGCACGGCTGATTGGCACGCGGGGAACAGCACGAGGGTGGAATCACGCTGGCCCATCCTGGCCTCCAGGGTGTGGACCCCTGCCGTGTGGCCTTGGTGATGTCCCCAGTAACAGAAATGTCCCAGCAGCCATTGCTGGCGGGGTTCTCCCCTGCATGCGCATGGCTTTTTCTGTCTAACAAGCAGGTGCTCTGTGCCAGGCTGTCTCTCGGGCTTGTGGAAAACAGTAGGGAGCAAGAGGGACGAGACCACTGCCCATTTTACAGATGGGGAAAACTGAGACACAGAGAAGCCAATGGAGTCCTCTGCCCGAGGTCGTGCGGCCCCTGAAAGGCCAGGCTGGAGTCCGGCCCCGTTTGCCGGTCTCTCGGGTTCCGGCCGCACACGTCTTGGCCGGCAGAGTAAGAGGCGAGTGGCGCAACCGCAGGGTGCAGGGCTGCTGCTGTGCCTCGCTCCCGGCGACCATGCCTTGGCCGTGCTGGCCGTGCCGTGCCCGGTCTGAGCGCGCGGTGTGGGGCTGTCCTGGCCCTGCCTGTGGCTGCGGCGGCCCCAGCCATCTGCCCCTCTGCCTGTCAGGCACTCCTGGCACCTGCCTGTCCCGCGGAGCCTCCTCGTGCAGGAGGTGTTCACGGTGGACGGGCGCCAGCAGCGCTGCTCCCTGGAGACCAGGCTCGTGCTGCACGGCCGGGAGGAGACGCTGCAGACCGTGGTCCTGGGCCGCCAGGCGGGACACCCCTATGTGAGTGGCTCCCGGGGGCCGCCGGGCGGGGGTCCCCCTCTGCTCCCGAGCCGTCCGTGCACATGTGTGATTGTCCCCCAGGTCTGTGCGGGCCTGACCCACCCGTACGACGGTGCGGCCATCCCCAGGGACCTGGAGGGCTGCGTGGTTACGTGGAGTCGGCACACGGTGAGTGAGGGGCTCAGCTGCTGCCTCTCATCTGGGCGGGCCATGCGTCCTCCCACCTCCAAGCTGTGGACAGCCGGGGGCTGTGTTACAGGCCAGCGTGCTCACACCTTGCCTGTGCCGAACAACTCTCTCAGGAGAACGACCCCGATCCTTCTGGTCTTGGGGGCCCTGTCCCCCCACCCCCGCTGCCCATGTCCACTTCGTCCAGCCCTTTTCCCTCTGCTGGCCTGGATCTTTGCTGCCTCAGGACCTTTGCATGTTCTGTGTCTGTACCTTCTCCTTCCACTTTCTGCCACCATCCCTTCTACTCATCATGTAGGGTCAAACTCGAGCCTCATGTCTCCTGAATGCTTTCCCAGAGCCTAGACCCCACACACACATACACACACACATATACACACACACACACACCCACATCTATACATAAACACATACACCCACACCCAAACCCCTACCCACACACACACCCACACACCACACCCACACCCCCACACACACACACACATGCCCTTTTCTGGATGCTTGATATCCTGGGCCTTGGGCTTCCGGCACGTTCCGCAAGTCCCCTTGTGTGTTTGTGTGAGTTGGGTTGGACACTGTCTCCTCTGCTGCTCTCTTCCCAGTGGACTTGGTCTGCTTTCCCGCTATAGCCACAGGGCCTGGTATACAGCAGAAGCCTAATGAGTACCTGCTGCCTGAGTGCTGTTTGACACCCATGGTATACTGTGACCCAGAGCCGGGGTCAGCAGGCTCATCATGTAAGGGGCCAGAGTGGTAACCCTGGGAGGCTGTGTGGGCCACACGCTCTGTCTGCCCATGACTGGCTCTGCCGGTGGATTGGGAAGGCATGACCTCCAGGTAGGAGGTGGATAGGTGCGACTGTGTTCCAATAAACTCGACAGAGCAGGCCAGCGGGTCTGTGGGTTGCTGAGCCCCTGGCTCAGAGGGTCCTGATGTTTGGTTTCCTAAAGGTGGCACACCTGCCTGCGTGTCCATAGCAGATGAGTGCATGTCTTGGGCCTCAGTCTCCTCACCTACAAAGTGGGTCAGCAATTCTCACGTCTTAGGCAGTGGCTTGGAGAATCGGACATGGCTCCAAGGCCCTCACGCAAGTCCCCTTCCTGAGCCTATTCTAGAAGGGGCAGAAGCTCTCCGGGGGCTCACTGCAAACACTTATTGGGCCCCTGCTGTGTGCCAGGTCCCCAGGAATTGTGGCTGCGGCTCCCTTGAGAGATTCCCAATAGCCTATTGGAAGGAAGGGCCCCCCTTCCCGGCAGTCGGCTGTCAGTGGCTCCCGGGGGGTTGGAAGTGAACTCAGAACTGCGGAGCATAAACAGAGGACCAGGTAACACTGGGACACCTGCAGGGCCACTCGCGGAGCCTGCTGCTCCTAAAGCTGGAGGCTGCAGAGTGGCATCTTGGGCCAGCCCAGCCTGCGCGTGTTTTGTTTGGCTTGCCTAGCACTTGAAATCTTGAATTAACTGCAGACATCACACATCAGAAGGTTTTGGGTAAAATGTGGGTTTCTGCTGTTGATGCGAGTCGGAGCAGGTGGGGATCCTTCCTAGCAATGTGACCCAGCGCTCTGCCCTTTGTCCAAGGGCATCTTTGTTTAGTGGCAGCAGGTTTTTCTCTTCTCCTGGGCCCTGTTTTCCCTCTTCCATCTTGGTGCTCAAAGAAAGCCATGTGTTCCTCTCGGGATGCCCAGCCCTGGTCAGGTCGTGTGGCCCTGGCTTCTCAGTTAAGGTGAAGTGGGCAGCCTGCATCTGTGTGCTGGGCACGTGGTGGCTGCTGCATGGGCACTGGGTGAGGAAGTGGGGACCGGGGGCGGCTGAGACCTGCGGATTCACCTTACAGATCTGTAGGCTGCAAGTCCCCAGCGAGCCTCACTGGGCTGAAGTCCCCAAGCCAGCAGATGCCGTCCTTGCCCTCGCCTTTCCCAGCTTCTAGAAGCCGCTGGCACCCCTTGGCCCCTCCACCACCCTCAGGGCCCACAGAGCAGCATCTTCCGATCTCTGACCTTGACCCTGACCTTCAGCTTCCTCTGAGGACCCCTGTGGGCTCATGGGGCCCTCTGGATAACCCAGGCTGCCTTCACGGGCCCAGGGGCCTTAGCCCCATCTGGTCTGCAGAGTCCCTCGTGCTGTGGACTGGCCCGAGGATCTGGGGTTAGGGCGTGGATTCCCTTAGAGGGTCTGCACCTCGAGTTAACATTTGGTGCGCTGCAGCCTGGCTTTGACCTGGGCGGGGGTGTCTCAGGCTACAACAGGGATTCTGCCTTTGTCCAAATATTTACTGAGCACCTACCATGCACAGGCACCTAGCACAGTGTTAGGAAGACAGCAGCGAACAAAATGGACATGTGCCCTGGGAGGAGACACAGGTACCCAGGCTTGCTCCCCCCGTGAGCACTGGAGGGGACCATCCCGGTCCCCAGGGCCCCATTTCCTGCCCTGCAGGTGGAAGAGTGTGCACCAGACTTTCCCCATTCACCTGGGCTCACCTCGTTCTGACGGCTGCGATCCTCAGGTGGCCCGTGCATGCGCGTCGGGGTGGAAGGTGACCTCTCTGTGCCCCTGGCTCTCGTTCTCTCAGGCTAAGAACAAGGAGGTCGAGGCCACCGTCCAGGTGCACCGGAAGGTCGTGTTGCACGTGAAGGGTTTGCTCCACGACGGATCTGAGCACGAGGAAATCCGGCGCAGCCTGGCCTTGGACGTGGCCCAGTCCTACCAGGTACCTGTCCCCAGGCCGTGCTGGTGGCGGCTGGTGCCCTCCAAGCAGAGCCTGGCTGGGGTGGGCGTTAGTGATGCCATCCGTCTCTTTGCAGCCGAAGCTCCCCCGGGCCCTCAGCTTGAATGGGGACGTGGTTTACCGATGGAGGCCCCCAGGAGCGTTCAACTTCAGCTTCGGAGCACAAGCTGCTGTCAACCACAGCGCCGCGTCCCAGGTCGGGAGGCTGCACTCGCTCCCTCACTGAGGGATGAGGGGTTTGAGCTCAGGACGGCCGAGGCGGGCGCTGGAGAGCAAGCAGTGCAGCCTTTATGGGGGCAGTCAGGATGCGCCCAGGGCGTTGCCAGCCAAGGCCGGCTTTTCCGTGGAAGTCTACCGTGGTTCAGTGTGGCACTGCTCCACGCAGTCACGCAGGGATCCGGGCTTCCCCTGTTGGGGCCCTGCCCCCACTGGCAGATGCAAGAAGAGAAAGTGGAGGTTTTTAGGAACCTGGCCCTTGAGGGACACCTGTCACCCTGGCCCCCCATTCTGGCCAGAGCTCATCACAGCCCTGCGGAGCTGCAAAGGGAGCTGGGAAATGTAGTTTCAGCTGGAAGTGTGGTTTGCTGACTACGTGGCAGTGCCCTAGGTTCATTTGTCCATTGTCACTCACTGTGCATGGGACACGTCTTGCTGGCACTGTGCTCTGTGTGAGCCACTGGGGGAGCAGAGGGGACTCTGTCTCCCTTCCTGTCTATAAGCAGCTTTCCATCTATCTGGATGTTTTGCTTCCTGTACGTTCAAGTTCAGGGCCTGGCTCAGCTGCTGCAGGACCTTGGGTGAGTCATATGACCCCTGAGCCTCAGGTTTGCTCATGGAGTGGTAGACCGAGTGGCACCGAAGGCGGTAACCACTGTCAGGGCCGTGGTACGGGGTCTGGGTCATAGTCAAGGTCGGAAGCAGGTGGCTGCCTGGGCCAGCGCCATGACGTCAGGGGAAGTGGTTGGGGGTGCTCCCCGAGCGTTGCCCCAGTCCCATGTCTGGGCCTCCTCCATGCAGCGGCCTGGGCTTTAGGGCTGAGGCTGTCGGGAGGGTGGAGGCTTCTGGCACCGAGATAGGGGCACACGCCAGGTACTTGTCACTGCTCAGTGCCCAGCCGGCTGCCTCTCAGCGGCAGGAGCTTGCTCCCGACCCCCCCTGAAGCCCCTTCCTCCCCCACCCCCACCGCAGCAGGTGTCCGTCCGGCTGACTGGGTCTGACTCCCACTGCACAGCTGTCTTCCAGCTCAGCCGTGCCCAGGTCCCCGCGGCTCCTGCAGACTTAGAGGTGCGGACGGCATGGTGCTCCCTTGGGGGTGGGCGTGACTGGCCGCCAAGGGGCTGTCTCTAGCAGCCGGCTCGCTGGGCGGGGAGGGTGGGGGGAGGCAGTGGACGGGGCCGCACTTGCGGGTGCTGAGCCAGGCAGCCCCTGTGGGTCAGGAACTCTTGGCCCGGGGGGAAGGGTGTGGAAGTCCTGGGGGCATGGATCCCCTTCCCCTTGCAGATGGAGAGCCACGGCGTCTCCCGCTTGGGGGGTTGGAGAAAGCCTGTGGTTTTTCAGAGTGTGGAGTGTGGGCTGGGGACCCTCGAGGGTTTCCCCCAGGAGGAAATAAAGGGCCGAGAAAGACGCAGGTGGGAGGCCCCGGGTTCTGCCGCCCTGATTCCTGGAAATGTTTGCAAACGCAGAAGTTCAAGTGCAGTCCCCAGCGCCCCTGCTCCCGGCTGTGTTAGCCCCACTCACCGAGCCTCCCTTCTGCTGGCCAGGAGATGGGGCTGCGTGTTTGCTGCTTCCTCGAGCAGGCGGCGGGAGGTGCACACGTGGGACTGGGGCAGGGGTGGTGTGGGCAGAAGAGGGGCGTGGCCAACTGTTGTCATGACGGCAGTTCTCTTTTTTTTTTTTTTTTTTTTTAAAGATTTTTTGTTTATTTGAGAGGCAGAGTTACAAACAGAGAGAGACAGAGAAGGCTTCCATCCTCTGGTTCACTCCCCAAATGGCTGCTGCAACGGCTGGAGCTGGACCGATCCAAAGCCAAGAGCTCCTTCGGGGTCTCCTGTGCAGCTGTGGGGGCCCAAGCGCTTGGGCCATCTTCCACTGCTTTCCCGGGTGATTAGTTGGGAGCTGGGTCAGAAGTGGAGCGTGGGCCAGCGCTGTGGCGCAGTAGGTTAATCCTCCACCTGCGGCGCCAGCAGCCCATATGAGTGCCGGTTTCAGTCCTGGCTGCTCTTCTTCTGATCCAGCTCTCTGCTATGGCCTGGGAAAGCAGTAGAAGATGGCCCAAATGCTTGGGTCCCTGCACCTGTGTGGGAGACCTGGAGGAAGCTCCTGGCTTCGGATCGGCACAGCTCTGGCGGTTTGTGGCCATCTGGGGAGTGAACCAGCAGATGGAAGCCTTTCTCTCTGTCTCTCCCTCTCACTGTCTATAACTCTCTCAAATAAATAAAAAAAATCTTAAAAAAAAAAAAAAAGTGGAGTAGCTGGGACTCAAACCGGCGCACTGCAGGTGGAAGTTTAACCTGCTTAAGCCACAGCGCCAGCCCCGCAGGTCATTGCTGAATAATCCCCACGTGTGCCTGTCCCGCAGTCTCCTAAGGGGGCAGAAGTGCCTCTCAAAGCTTTCTGGGTAATCCTGACGTGCAGGCTGGTGTGAGAGCTCGGGGGCTGAACAAGCACCTTCCTTGCAGGAGGGGAAACCAAGGCCCAGAGCAGGGAGGCAGGGCCCGGGGCCTTTGCTGGGGCCTCCTGTCCCAGAGGGTCCTTGGCTTCTGGCACCAGTGCCAGTTTGAGAGCCGGGCAGGCCCGTGTGGCTCAGGTGCTGTGTGCCTGGCCGCCTCGGTCTCCCCATTTGTGGCATGGAGGCTCCCACTTCACCTGTGGGCGGGGACCTGGGGCCCAGGAGGCTGTCGCTGGCCTGTCCTCTGTCTGGTTTCTCTTCCTGCTTGCTCTCTGCTAGACTTGGTGGGGGTTCAGGGCAGGCCCAGGAGTGCGTCCTGGAAGAGGGGGCCCCCAGAGTCCCTTCCCACTGCACCCCGCTCCTGAGCCGTGCCGTGCCTCCTTGCAGGTGCAGGCGGCTGCCGGGCGCCCCAGGGAGCGCAGCCTCAACGTGTCCCTGGCCGTGCACACGTTGGGCCACGAGCTGCTTCTGCTGGAGGCCGCCGGGAGCTTGGCCGCTTGGAGAAGCGGCCGGGGCGGGGACGTGGCCATCCTCCTGCGCCAGGCGGCGCTCAGAGCACCCAGGGCCGTGCAGCTACAGCTGTCTGGCAGAATCGCCCCCACAAGGTAACGGTGCCCACGCGGCGTGGCCGTCCCAGGACCCAGCCCCGGTCACCCAGCAGTGCCTTCCTCCCTGTAAGGCGTTGAGGGACAGGTTCGGGGGCGGTGTCGTGTTTGCCGTTTTTACCTTTTATTTATTTGCATTTTCGTTGTTGGGAGAGTGTTCGTTCTTGATGAAAGACCGCAGTGACACCTGGCGTAGGGGCTGACCCGCTGGATACGGTGGTACCCTCCCGGGCAGCGCTGCACACATTAGCACTCTGTACAGTAGTCCTCACGTGTGATAGGATGGTCGGTCCTGCACACGCGCTGGCCGGCGGAGGGGGGCGGGGCACTTTGCACCCGGAGCTCTGTGTTCTGTGGCAGACACCAGCGTGGGCCTGGAGTGCTGTAGCTCCTCCAAACCCCTGCTCTGACACAGGCCCCCGGCTGCCACCCGTGCGTGAACCTCCCACCCGTTCACTCTCACGGGGTGCAGCTTGGGGAGGGCCGATGGCAGAGGTGGCCGGGGGAGGAGACGGGCAGCTCCCAGGCCTTCCTGGGCGCGCCGCCCTTGTGGGATCGGCACCCTGCCGGAGCTCCCGGGGCCCCGACAGTCGCGGGTTTGTACCGTGGCTTCAGCACCCACTCAGAGGGTGGGGCTGGGCTGAAGGTTGCGAGTGTCTGACCACGGCCTGGTCTCTTTGGAAGGGACGCCCCCTTGGAACCAAAGGCACTCCTGTCAACCGGAAATTGCCAGGGGAGGGGCTCTGTGTGAGCCGCGGGGGGCAGAGACCAAGTGTGTGCTGTGTCCCAGGGTCCCTGCACTCCCCCCAGCCCTACACCTCCCGTTATAAGTGGCTTCTGCCATCCTGGCCCTTTTCCCGTTCTTGGTATGGACTTGAGGCCCCCGGCTGTAGGCGATCTTGTCCCTCTGTCTGTCCCTCTGCTGGGCCACTGGCCCTTCCTCATCCCCAGCTGAAGAAGCAGTGAGGCAGCTTGCTCTACGTCAGGAGCTGGCAAAATTCCAGAGAGGACCAGCTGGCAAACACTTTCCCCTCTGTGGGCCGGGCGGTCTCTGTGCCGACTGCGCGTCTCTGTCAGGGTAGCACAGCCGCCGGAGAGATAATTCATAAATGTGAGTGAGCATGGCTGTGTTTCTATAAAACTTTATTTACAAGCACAAGTGGTGGGCCAGTGTTCGCCCTACTGGTTGTAGTGTGCATAGCTTGTTCTGGATTAAAAAAAAAAAGTGAGTGGCCGGCGCCGCGGCTCACTAGGCTAATCCTCCGCCTTGCGGCGCCGGCACACCAGGTTCTAGTCCTGGTTGGGGCGCCGGATTCTGTCCTGGTTGCCCCTCTTCCAGGCCAGCTCTCTGCTGTGGCCAGGGAGTGCAGTGGAGGATGGCCCAAGTGCTTGGGCCCTGCACCCCATGGGAGACCAGGAGAAGTACCTGGCTCCTGCCATCGGATTGGCGCAGTGTGCCGGCCACAGTGCGCCAGCCGCGGCGGCCATTGGAGGGTGAACCAACAGCAAAGGAAGACCTTTCTCTCTGTCTCTCTCTCTCTCACTGTCCACTCTGCCTTTCAAAAAAAAAGTGAGGAAACCAGAGAGAAGGTTGAAGACAATAAATCAGACTTCAGTAAACAAAGTGGAAGCCATGTTGTTTATTGGAGCTGAGCAGATTTTTTGGCTCTGAGCTTCCTAGTAGCAATGCAGAGGCCAACCAGTGGGATTACTTGCAGGGGCGCCCCAGGGAGCGCAGCCTCAACGTGTCCCTGGCTGTGCACGCGTCGGGCCACGAGCTGCTTCTGCTGGAGGCCGCCGGGAGCTTGACTGCCCGGAGAAGCGGCCGGGGCGGGGACGTGGCCGTGCTCCTGCACCAGGGCCGTGCGGCTGCAGCTGTCTGGCAGAATCGCCTTAAGGGGCGCACACCCGGGCACGCCCGGCTGCTCGTGCCGTCTGGTGCTGGTGCTGGTGCTGGCCCGGGGAAGCATCTCCCCCAGGGTCAGAGGCGGACACCGTGGTGGGCGGGAAACCCTCACCCGGCACAGCAGGCTTCTCGGCTGGTGTCTCTGTGCATCCTTTGCAGAAACACTGATCGGCCTCTGGCCGGGAGCCAGCCCTTCCTTTGGCTCCGCCCACTTAATTCCGAAGGCTGCCCTGGCGGTGAGGCCGTCCTCGTGGCTTGCCTGAGTTTGGGGCACAGGCCTCTCCCTCTGCCTCTGGGCTGGCGATACAGGGCTTGGGTGAGGGGCTGGGCAGTGCACCTCAGGGTGCTTCTTGGAGCACACTCATGAACGTGTCCGCTGTTGGGTTTGCTCAGGATTCTGGGGGTGAGGACCTCAGCCGGGGCTCTTTGGGGTGTTTCTGCTATGAGCGGCTCCACCTGGGACCATTCTCTGGGGCTTCCCAGTCCCTTCGTGTCTGAACCAGTGCCCAGGCGGGCGTGGGCGTGGGCATGGGCTGGGAAGCCCGTGCTGGCCCCCCTCCCTTGCCTGGCCCCAGCGCTCCTCCATGGGCCCCCGTGGGTGCTCAGGCCGCTTCGCCCTGCGTGGTCTCAGGACAGATTCCCCAGCAGGGAAATGTGCTGCTGCTTTTATTTATTTATTTTTTAAGATTTATTTTTTTATTTAAAAGGCAGACAGAAAGGTCTTCCATCCACGGGTTCACTCCCCAAATGGCCATAACATCTGGGGCTAGGCCAGGCCAAAACCAGAAGCCAGGAGATTCTTCCAGGTCTCCCACACGGGTGCAGGGGCCCAGGGACTTGTTCCATCCCCTGCTGCTTTCCCAGGCCATAGCAGAGAGCCAGATTGGAAGGGGAGTAGCCGGGACTCGAAGCGGTACCCATATGGGATGCCGGCACTGCAGATGGCAGATTTACCCGTTAAACGACAGCGCCAGCCCTGGGTCCTCACCGTTGAATGGAGAGTGGCAAAGTCCCACTACGAACAGGGTGTGGAGGGGAGTGCCTGGCCGGACAGACAGCTGTCACGCGTGTTAGTACGTCAGGGTCAGCTCAGCGCCGGGGTCTCCATTTTGTCGCCCACTCTACTGAAGAAGAATCGTAAGCCCATAGAGGGTATGTGCTTGTCCAGGGCCACACAGGTAGTGAGTGGGCCCCCTGGGGTTCAAGCTAGGTTACTGGACCGTGCGAGTCTGTGGCCTTCATCCCCTCCCTGCACTGCCTCCCTGAGGGCGGAGGGCCCGGTGGAGAGGGCCTGGCCCTGGTCTCCACAGTGGGCTCCGGAACCGCCCGGGCCTGGCCCACTCCCTCGGGGATGGTGCCGCCCGTCACCCCCGCCCCCTTGTCTCCCCAGGATCTGGCTGCTTTCCAGGGCTCTGCTGGACCGGGACACGGCGCAGCTGCTGCTCCGGGCATTGGAGGACCCACGGGGAGGCCGCGTCCTGACGCTGCAGGGCCAAGCCCAGCGCACTGGGGCTGGCTGGGCGGCGCGGCCCCACCTGCTGGGGCTCCAGGGCTCGCTGAAGTGGAAGGAGACAGTCCGCGAGGGTGAGGCCCGGGTGCTGGCGTGGCCGTGGCTGTGGCCACGCACTGACGGGGGAGCCACGGGGCAGGTTACATTCTGCCCACGTCCACTGGAGCTGTGGTCCAGGGTCGCATGCTGGAGCACATGTGGCTATGGACAGAGGGGGTCTGGGCCCTTGTGGGCTGCTGCTGGCTCGACAGAATTTAAGGAAGTGACATAGACAAAGGTGAGTGGGAACGCTAGGTGTATTTAAAGAGAGAGCAGACAAGGAGTACACGTCGGCAAGCAGAGTGAATGAGATGCATCAGCAGGGCTTGGGCTGCCCTTTCTGCTCCCTGGGGCTGGTGATGGCTGGGGTGGGGCCTCATTGAATAGTCAAAGCAGGTGACTTTGGGGCGGGGCTTCATTAAATGTTCAAAGTGGGTGGGCTTCAGTACGGCCCATTTCTGTGCCCCCCCGCCTTATGACACTTGGAAGTGTCACGGCATCAGATGCACCATGGGAGTTGGAGTGTCAGCCATGGTCACTTTATTATAATGAGCTGAAGGGTGCAGCCTGCAGCCATGCTGGATATTTCTAGCCAGCACTGGTTCCAAGTTGCAGGGTTGCAAACTTGTGGTTGGGCAGTGCACAGGAAGAGAACTGAGGGTGAGGAGGGGGTGGTTTGAGCCGCGTGGGTCAGGGGTGCTGCCCAGGCTGGCCGGGGCTGTCGAACCCCAGCTTCTCTCTGCCACTGCCACCTCCCTGCTGTGTCATGGGCGATGCTCCTCTTTGCGCCCTGATGAGGGGAATCCCCTCCCACTAGCTACCCTGGGATGATTTCCTATGCAGTACTCAGGAGGGCCTTTAACCTGCTAATGGACGCTGTCCCTCTTAGGGAGGGGGCGTGGGCGGCAGTGTTTTCCAAGCAAACGCTTGCTAGCACTTTCTATTTGACCTCATTGCAGACTTAGAGAAAAGGTGCAGGAATAGTAGCAAGACCCCCAAAGGCCCTGGGCCTACCTTGACCGGTGACTAACACTGGGCATGAGCTGTATCCTCACTCTCACATCGCTCTACTGGATCTTTCTGTAACAGACAATCAATGATAGATGCAACTGTGGTAGACGGAAGTATAAGCACGTACAGTCTCTTACTCTGGGACTGCACCTTCCTGAGTTGTACACACGATAGTTCTTCATGCCTAAACACTTCAGCGTTGATTTGCTAAAAGCAGACACTCGGGACGTGCAGTCTCAGGTGTGCGCTGGCGGGGACAGCTGTATGTACCCACGCAGCCCAAACCCCGGACGAGGCTGGAGCATCGACGTGACGCGCTTCCCTGTGTGGTCCCTGCCCCGGCGCACATGCACCTGCTGCCCCTCGGAGTGTTTCCGTCGTAGAACAGGTGGCCGGGGAAGGGCGGGGCGTGCCTTCTTTCCCTGGCGTGGTGCTCGTGCCCCGCACACACTGCTCGCTGCTCCGGGGAGCGGTGTTCGGTGTGTTTCCTTTGTAGTTTTTTTTTTTTTTTTTTGACAGGCAGAGTGGACAGTGAGAGAGAGAGAGACAGAGAGAAAGGTCTTCCTTTGCCGTTGGTTCACCCTCCAATGGCCTCCGCGGCCAGTGCACTGCGGCCAGCGCACCGCACCGATCCGAAGGCAGGAGCCAGGTGCTTCTCCTGGTCTCCCATGGGGTGCAGGGCCCAAGCACTTGGGCCATCCTCCACTGCACTCCCGGGCCACAGCAGAGAGCTGGCCTGGAAGGGGCGCAACCGGGACAGAATCCGGCGCCCCGACCGGGACTAGAACCCGGTGTGCCGGCGCCGCTAGGTGGAGGATTAGCCTAGTGAGCCGCGGCGCTGGCCTCGGTGTGTTTCCGAGTGGTGTTTTCCTGTGGGGACAGCCTGCAGGTGTCGCGGGGTGCCTGGGTCATTTCCAGTTCGGGGCGCGTGAGGATGAACGGCTTCACGTATTCTGGCACACGCCTTTTTGGACGTGGCGTTCCTTTCTCTTGGGGGAACAGGATCCTGGGGTAACTGCACATTGGCTTTTCTCAGAAAACATCACAGCTTATCCCAGAGAGGACGTATCTTCTCTTGTTGTTCCTCTGTGGAACCTGCCTGTCCTACCTCCTCGTTGACATGTGCAGGGGTGAGTTTTTGTTTTTAGGATCTGCAGTCCTGGGGGCAGGTGTTTAGCCGGCAGTCCAGTGCTGGCCAGGACAGCCATGCCCCACGCCGGAGGATCTGCGTTCGATGCCCAGCGCGTGCTGCTCGCTCCAGCTTCCGCACACCCGGGGAGGCGGCAGACGGATGGCTCACGGGTGGGAGACCTGGCTGGGGGTCCCTGTTCCTGGCTTTGGGCAGCCCAGCCCTGGCTGTTGCGAGCCTTTGAGGAGTGACCAGTGAATGGGAGACGTCTCTATCTTCTGTCTCCCTGCCTCTGGTTCTCTGTGCCTCTCAGATAAATACTGGTGGTCTTGGGAGGACCCAGTGATGTCTCACTGGCAGCCTCAGCTTGGGCTCCGGTGATAATAGCCACTTCACGTGCACTTCCTTTGAGAGCTGTCAGGTCGGCCTTTTTGGCCCACTTATTAGGGTGTTTGTCATTACTGAATTGTAGACTATTCTGGATACACGCCCCCTTTTTTTTTTTTTCAGAGTAACTGATTTTTTTTTTTAAGATTTATTTATTTGTTTGAAAAGCAGAGTTAGAGGGAGAAAGAGGTCTTCCTTCCGTTGGTTCACTCCCCAGTTGGCTGCAATGGCCAAACCTGTGCCGATCTGGAGCCAGGAGCTTCTTCTGGGTCTCCCATGCGGGTGCAGGGGCCCAAGGACTTGGGCCGTCTTCTACTGCTCTCCCAGGCCATAGCTGAGAGTTGGATCGGAAGTGCAGCAGCCGGGACTCGAACTGCCCCCCATATGGGATGCCGGCACTGCAGACGGTGGCCCTACCCACTGTACCACAGCACCGGCTCCTAGATATGCGTCTTCTGATAGATCCGTGTTTTGTAAATATTTCCCCACACTTGATGGCTTGCTTTTATTTATCCTTTCATAAATTATATTTGATGAACATTAGTTTTTTTTTTTGGACAGGTAGAGTTAGACAGTGAGAGAGACAGAGAGAAAGGTCTTCCTTCCGTTGGTTCACCCGCCATGTTACAGCTGAACATTAGTTTTAATTTTGATGAAGACTGACTCTGGTTTTTTTTTTTTTTTTCGTTATGGTTGTTGTTTTCTGTATCCTGTCTAAGAAACTTTGCCTTTCCCCAGGTCACAGAGATCCTCCTATTTTTTGTTCTGGAGGTTTTATATCTTGCTTGTATGTTTAGTGTCTAACTGTTGAGTTAATTTTTAAAAAATGATTGTTTTAAAAAAGGTTTATTTATTTATTGGAAAGGCAGAGCAACAGAGAGAGATGGAGGGAGATAGAAACATCTTCCATCCCCTAATTCACTCCCCAAGTGGCTGCAGACAACAGCCACGCCAAAACCAGGAGCCAGAAACTCCATCCGGGTCTCCTGCGTCGGGGGCAGGGGCCCAAGCACTGGGTCCGTCCTCCACTGCTTTCCCGGGTACGTAGGCGGGGACTGGACCAGAAGCGGAGCAGCTGGGACCTCCATGGCACTCACACAGGGGACGGTGGCGCCGCAAGTGGCAGCTGAGCCGCGACGTCCACCCTTGAGCTGGGCCCCTGCCGGGGGCTGCGTCTCAGACCTGGGGGCTACAGGCTGCTGTCTCCTTCACCCTCTGGGCTGTGTGACTCTTGGAGTGACATTGACAATGACTGATCATCCTAGCTCATTATTGGTTAGGTCCTAGTCACACCAAATTTTGTAATAAAATACTGTTTTTTTTTTTTTTTAAAGATTTATTTATTTATTTCAAAGTCAGAGTTACAGAGAGAGAGGGAGAGAGATCTTCCACCTGCTGGTTCAATCCTCAAATGGCCACAAAGGCCAGAGCTGAGCTGATCCGGAGCCAGGAGCCTTCTGGGTCTCCCATGCCGGTACAGGGGCCCAAGGACTTGGGCCATCTTCCGCTGCTTTCCCAGGCCACAGCAGAGAGCTGGATCGGAAGAGGAGCAGCCGGGACTCGAACTGGCGCCCCTGTGGGATGCCGGCACGCACAGGCAGCTTAGCCGGCTCACCACAGCGCCGGCCCCAGGCGCTCTCACCCTGTGATAGAGTTGAACACGAGTTACGTGGCGAGAAGCACAGAGCAAGGGTGTGCAGCTCAGCCTGGAGGGTGCGTGGGCTGAGGAGGGCTTCCTGGAGGTGGCGACTCTGAGTCAAATCTTGAATGGCAGAGGGGGAGGTGTCGGTGAGCCCACCTGGACCCCTTCAGAGCCCAGAGAGAACCCAGGGGCTTGCGTGACTGCAACAGTCTGACAAGAGCAGGAACGTGGGTTCTGATTCTGAGCGGAACCCGGCCACATGGAAGGCACACTGGCCTGCAGGCTGCTTTTGAGGAGGCAAACAGACCCCAGGGCAACGCTTCCATCCCTTAAATTCCGGATTGGAGCCCTCAGGGCCTCCCAGGTCTCAGTTTTGCTGTCTGTACAATGGGGCCGTCCCATCACGGCCGGCCCATGGCTCCAGCCTGCAGGACTGGAGCGCTGGTGTCCGCACAGGCCTGTTCGGGCCACTGCCTCCCCTGACTCCGTGTTCTGTGAGCTCCCTGGGTTCTCAGAGCATCCTGGGAGGGAGTGGCATAATCGGATCCATCGCACAAATACGCCGTTTCCTGCACGGGCTGGGGTCTGGACATCGAGGATCTAGCCGCTTCCCACCTAGGGTTCTTTCCCTTCCTCCCCAGCCCCTTGGGTCGTTGTCTGATTGTCGCTTCCCTCCCGTGCGCAGGTAGCATCGCGGTCACTGCTGACTCGGCTGCGCTGAGCTTCCTCCAGCGGGACAAGCGTGGCACGGCAGGGAACAGCGCCAGTGTGCGCAGAGTCGCCTGCATCTTCAGCCAGAACAGCAGCCAGGCCTGGCCAGGAGAGGTCCGGCTGAGAGGGCGGCTGCGGGCCCAGACCGAGGGCCTCTGGGGCCAGGCCAGCGTCCGAGCCGACAGGGTCCGCCTGGCCGTGGGTGGGGCCTGCACCTGGGGCCCTGGGCGTGGCCTGAGATACAACGTGAGCACGCTGAGAGACACAGGTGCCCGCCTCCGTCCCCCAGACTCGAGATGCTGGGGTTGGGGCTTGGGGGTGAGGGGGCCCCTCAGCCCCAGGTCCCTGCCCTGCTCTGCGGCTGCCCCCAGCGCCTCCATCCTCTTGTCCCCGAGAGGCAACGGCAGGTCAGGGCTCCACAGGACACAGGGCTGCTCCCCGCATGGTTGGGGAGCAGGTCGAGGCGCAAACAGCCAGTGCTCTGAACCCCTGCACCCGGCTCAATAAAGATCAAGGAAGACACGGCCTGTGTGTCTGGGGGTAGTGGGGCCCGGGGGCCTGCCTTGGGGTCTCTGGCTCCTTCTAGGCACAGTGGGTGGCTTGGTCTGGACCGTGCAGGCTTCTGCCTGACCCTTGCCGGCCGTCCTGCCCCCAGGACACCCCTCGGAGGCTGGGCTGCTTCTGTCGCTCACTCACGTGGCTTGCAACGGCTCTGTGCACCTGGCACTCCGGAGCCCGCGGGGTCGGCCAGATGCCGGTTTGGATCCCCAGGAGCCTGCCTCTGGCTCCCCAGGCCCCCGGCGCTGGGGCCTCTCCTTCTCTGTGGATGGCCACGGTCACTTCCAGGTGGGTGAGGAGGGGGCTGGGCCTGGCTCCCCCCAGAGGGCGGCAGGTGCAAAGCAGACCTGCAGCTTGGCTGCTTCTGCGCAGAGCGTGGGACACCGTCTAGGAGCCGGGCTGGCTGTGGACCTGGACGGCAAGCAACTTCACGCGGCCCTGGAGAGGACGATGGAGAATGGCAGTCAGGGACTGGCCCTCAGGCTGCACCGGGGCCTCTGCGGGCTGCTGGGCGCCCTGCCTGCCCGGCTGCAGGTGAGTTGGCCGGGAGTACCTGCGTGGCGGGGGAAGGGTGCAGGTGGGTCAGCCAGGAGTACCTACATGGAGAGGGTGCAGGTGGGTCAGCTGGGAGTACCTGTGTGGATGGGCGGGGGGAGTGGGGGTGTGCAGAGTCAGCCAGGAGTACCTGTATGGAAGGGGCTGCCGCCAGATGGGGACCACCAGAGGCCAGGCACTCAGTCTCTCCCCTCCTGCCTTCCTAGAAGGCTGAACCTTCTAGAATGTGTGGGACGTGGTGACCAGGGCTGGGGCTGAAGCTAGGCCACTGTGTCAGCCTGAATCGTGTGGCCTTGGGACGGTCATGTCCTCTTTCCCAGCCTCCTGTGGGATACCTCCTGCTACTCAGGCTCAGGCAAAGCCTCCCTAGAGGGAGGGGCGGAGCCAGGGCAGTGACGGGCAGCTCCGTGAGGGAGGGGGGAGGGGGGAAGAGGCAGCCCCTCCCCACCCCGCTGGTCTCCGCAGGTCAGCTGCAGCGGAGAGGCCGTGCCCACCAGGCTTTGGGGGCTGTGCCACGGGGCTGTTGCCGGGCAGCCCCTCGAGGTATGGGGGTCTCTTGAGGGCGGGGCGGCGAGGGTGTGGTCGTCTGTGGGGCTGCACAGCCTGACCAGCAGGGGCAGCCTGCAGCATGGCCTGGGCTAAGCTCTAGGCCAGGCAGATGCCCGCAGTCCCCTCCCCAGAGCCTCCCCCTCCCCCGCTGGCCCTGGTGCATGGCTTGGGCTCCTGGTTCCCAGTGGGCCCCGCCCAGCCTGATGGTGAGCTGGGCGCCCCCTGCAGCTCAGGTAGACGCCTGCCTGGACCTGCTCTGCGTGGGGCAGCTGGCGCGGGTGGACCAGGAGGCTTGGGTGGCTCCGGGTGCTCCCCGACCAAGGCCCCGGCATTGCTGGGGAAACGAACACACAGCCAGATCCGCAGCACGGCCCCAGCCCCCCGCACTCCAGCCTGGTCTGGTGCCTCCCGCACCCCGTGCTGGGGTGAACTGTGCGGGGGCCAGGGCCTGGGCGGTGCCACCTGACGGGTAGCTGGGTGCTAGCCCAGCCTGGGTGTGGCAGGTGCCTGGTGAGCGTAGCCCTGAGGGCTGCCTGGGGGAGGAGGGCGGAGGGGTTTCTGGTTCTGTGATGCCCATCCTGGCCTGAGCGCAAGGTCTGTGGGAGCCCCCAGCAGGGAGCCTGGCAGGGAGCCCCCAGCAGGGAGCCCCGCAAGCTCAAAGTGGGGGTCCCGCCCAGGCCCTGTGAGTGGGCTTGTGTCTCAATAAAGCTTTATTTAGAGAAAGAGCTGCTGGGCCCAGCTGGCCCATGGCTGTGGTTTGCCAGCCTCCAGGGCACCTCCTCCCCCGCCACGCTCGCCCTACTGTGCCCCTGCCCCCGCCCTGTGCCGACCCCACCTCCTTAAGGGTTTCTCCTGGTGGAATCCACGGGCCCCTGGGTGCGTGTGTGTTTAGCCATAGTCACCTGTCTCCTCACACCTCCTTCCGAGGGGCTCGGAGCCCCCACCTCAGCCTGGGAGCAGCGCTAGGGCAGCGGGGGCCGGCATCTCGGCCCGCGATGGCCTCAGACTCCTTGGGTTTGCTGCAGATCTCCGTGGACCTTCGCGACGGCGGCTCTGGCTTTGAGCATTCCGGGTGCCTCGCCGTGGGGCCCGCGTCTCTCAACCTCTCTGTGAGTGGCAGTTCCCACAACGGGCGCCTGCAGCTCTCCGGCCGGAGCCGGCACAACAGCGAGACCCTGCTGCGGGCCGGCTTCCCGGGCGAGGCCCGCCTGGCTGCTGAGCTGCAGGTGCATGGTAAGAAGCCTGTGCCCGCCCGCCTTGACCCCCGCAGGCCCTGGGCCCCTAATGAGGCTCAGCTCTGGGCTCCTGGACCAACCAGGATAGGCCTGCCCTCGGGGGCTGCCCCAGCCCACCGGATCCTGCGCCTGACGGGAAGTCACTGCCTCACCCGCTGGGGGCCGAGTCCAGACCACGTTGCGGGCAGCACCCGCACACCCCACAGCTCCAGGGGCCATGGTTCCCTGGCTTCATGGCCCTTGGCTAGGGAGATGTCATGCCAGCCCCTGCCTCGGTCTCCCCTCTGTCCGCGGCCGGCTCCTCCTCTTGTCACTTGTGTTGTACTGGGTTCGGGGCCCGCCTGGCCCTGTGTGACCTGGCTGTCGCTGGCACCTGCGCAGACCCCCTGCCTACGGAACGTCACAGGCACCGGAGGTCGGCATCGCAGCTCCTGGTTTGGGGGACTCGGTTCAGCCCGCAGTGGAGGACGGGGGAAGGGAGTGGTACTGGGTGCTGACAGCGCACCTGCTGGCAAATTGTCTGCACACAGGTGTTCCGGAAGAAAAAGCGACAAAACCTGCCCATTCGCACGTGGGAGCTGTCTGGCCCCTCCCCCATTGCCGGTGTGCGCCAGGGCAGACTTGCTGTGGCCTCAGGGCCTTTGCTTGCGCTGGTCGTTCTGCTGGGAACGCTCTCTCCCACATACCCGCTGGGCTGGCTGCCTGCACCCCAGTTCCCTCCATTTCCCCCCGGCTTTGTCACTGTGGCTGAGGGTGCAGATTCCTGATTGAATCTTTATTTGTCATCGTCAGCCTCCTGGGCACCCCATGCTGGAGTGGGTTCTCTGTGGGCGGGGGTGACTTCTCTGTGCTCCTGAGAGGCGCGCAGTAGGTGTGCAGTAGACAGCTGCTGATGAAGGGGTGGGCGAGCCCGGGAGGCCACGGGAGCACCGTCCTCCTTCTCCACCCGGGGAAACTCAGAGTCCGAGTCTCTTGACTCAGGCCACACAGCTGGCAACTGACGCGTCCGGGACTTGAACCCTGGCAGCCCAGCGCCTGAGCCACCCTCTGGGCGCCTTGTAGGTTGTGGGGAGCTGGCTCTGGCCTCATCAGGACCCCGAGTGGCTCCCCCACACCTGTGTGTCGTTGTCTTCCGGCTTCAGGCTCTGCCATCTTCGGCCCCACCCTCCTGTGGGGTGGCTGGGGGCCTGGGTCACGTGGGGACCGCAGGGTCAGTCTGAACTGGTCCTGGGGTTTGGTGGGGTGCAGGGACCACCCCGGGATGACGACCTCCTGCCCCAGGGGTCTGGCGTGGCTGCCAGCAGCTGGGAACAACTCTCCCCTTCTCCATCAGGTCCCCGTTTGGCTGTCCTACCCCTAGGGCGCCCTCTCCCCCCGCTGGGATGTCCCTGAGCACGGGGAGCATGCAGGCCTGGGGACCGCGCTGCCTCTTTCTGCCTGGCACACGGCAGGTGCTCACGGCTGAGCCCCAAGGGAGGAGAGGAGCGTTTCCCGAGGGCGGCCGTGTGCCACACAGGCGGGGCCCTTCGGGACTTGGTCTTCCTGGCGGTGGGCTGTGCCCATTGCGCGGATGTGGAAATCGATGCTCAGAGCCGCCAGGCTTGGCAGCGATGGGGCAGGCCCAGTGTGGCCGGAGCCTGTGCGCGGAGCCGTGTCCACAGGAACCAGTCTCTGACGCAAGTAGGCGTCCTCTGTCTCCCTTGGGGCTCCTGCTCCCAGGAACTGACCGTGAGACCTCCGTCCTGTGGGGTCTCCTCTCCTGGGGACTGGTCCCAGCCTCGGAGGGGGCGGAGCCATAAGGTGCTGGTGGGAGGGGCGGGGCAGGCCAGGTGAGGCGGGCAGAGACCGTGGTGCATGAGAGCCCGGAATGACCTGGGCAGCCTGCCGGAGAAGCGGCAGGGGGGACGCTAACGCTGGCTAGCGGCCTGCTTGGGTCGGGGTGGGGGGTCTGACGTGGATGGGGAGTGGGGGCGTGGCAATGAAGGGTTGGGAGGGACTTCAGATGAGCAGTCAGGAGAGGCTTCCGGGAGGGGGTGCCATTTCAGTGGTCGCCCCAGTGAGAGAAGGAGCCGAGCTGGCCAGGAGCCCGGAGCTGTGTTAAGCAGGTGGTGTGGTAGAGGCTCGGGTGGCAGTGTGTCGCCGGAGTCCGCAGGCGCATGGCCCGGTCCGCTTGCCGTCTCTGAGCTGGGGTGAACGTGAGTCAGTCCCCAGCGGCCCGTACCTTCCGTTGCCTCTAGAGACCCAGACGTTGGCCACTGTGGCCCTCCGTGGAGGCAGCGACGGCGAGGTCATCGTAGACGCGGCAGCCCTGGCGGCTCGGCCACAGGGGGGCGCGCTGGAGCTGGCAGTGAATGCCAGCCACACGGTGCCCGCCCTGCAGAGGCTGGGCCTGCCCCGCGCCAGCCAGGTGAGTGGGTGTGACGGGGCGGGGCTCGCTCCGCTGTGTGTCTGTGTCACCTCCCTCCCAGTGCCAGCTATGCAAAGGACCCGGGTGGGCGTCACGCTGGCGATGGCTGCGCCTGGGTTTGTCCTTGCTCTGCCGTGTACGCGGTACTGTGGCCAGCTGTAGCCAGCTGTAGCCAGCACCCCAGCAGCCCCTGGGCCTTGCCTTTCTGCCCCTCCCCAGCCTTTTTTTTTTTTTTTTTAAGATTTGTTTTATTTATTTGAAAGGCAGAGTTAGAGAGTACAGAGAAATGGCTGCAGAAATGCACCTCCAGTTTGGGGTGACCCAGCCATGCACCTGCTGTGGGGGAGGGGACTCTCCCTGGGAGCCTGGGGGTCAGGGTGGCAGCCCCTGCACCCCACAGCTGGGTGGGTGGGGACCCTCTGTCCCCCGACTTCGCCTAAGAGCTTCGCTGGAGGGAGTGCTGCATTCGCTGCTGCCCCCGGCCCTGCCCGTGCTCCTCACCGTCCAGGCCTCACCTTGGCTGCGGTCCCACCGCGCCCCTGCGGGTCTGCAGCCCCTCGCTCCCCTGCTTCGTCCTCAGCTGCTGTTCCGGGGCCTCTGGGCCTCCGAGGAGCTGAGCGCCTCCCTGCGGCTGACCTGCGATGCTCACGCCTGTGTGGGCCTCGAGGCCCGGGGCCAGAACCGCGCGGTGAGGTGAGGGGGGCGTCGGGGGGGCTGGTGGGAGGAGAGGAGCTGGGGCAGTAGCCGTCGTCTGGGCACCTTCGTGTGGCCACGTCAGACACAAGCACTGAGGAGGGGAGACTCAGAGAGGCAGAGCAGTGCGTCCAAGGCCACACAGCTGAGCGAGAACCAACCCCAGCCTCTGGTTTGGAGCGTGGGTGAGTTCTTGGTCTCGCCAAGCCAGGCCTCCAGGTCTTGCCATAGGCGGCCTCACAGCCCTTGTCATCTGGGGGCCATCTGGGGGCCGGGCACAGAGCTGGGAGCTCTCGTGTGCACGGCGGGTGGGCCCCAGCCAGGCTGCAGTGCCCAGACCTCCTGGCTGAGGGAGGCCGATGAGCCATGAGCGAGTCACTCACTAAAGACCAGTGGTTCTCACCTGGCTGCGAGGGTCGTCCCGGGACACACACCAGCAGGTGGCCACGTTTCTGATTGACAGCTGGTGTTGGTGGGAGGGGCCGGGGAGCCACTGAGGGTCTGTCGGAGTGTGGCTGCTCCTTGCCTTTCCGCAGGCTTCGGTCCTGATAAACCCACGTTGAGTCCCGGGCGCCCTAAGTCAGAAATGCATTTGCTATGTTTGCCCTTGAACCTCCTGGCTTAGCCCCGCCTGCCTTCAGTGGGCTCGGAACATAGGTAGGCCTACAGCTGGGCGCAGGCCAGGGCCGGCCCAGGAGCAGAAGCCAAGGTGCTGCTTCCCAGAGCCCCTGTTGCTTTCGCCAGCCGTCAGTTAGGAAAGTTGAGCCATCGGGAGTCAGAGGCCTTCGGAAGATGGAGAGGGAGTTTGGTGGGGCAGTGGAGCTGCCGATGGGTGCTGGGTGCTGGGCGGGTGCCCTCCTGCCAGCTACAGGCTCTCTCTCCCTCTCTGTCCTGCAGCAAAGAGCTGGCGCTGTCCGGTTGGCACCGCCTCCCTGCCCTCCTGGGCCTCTGCCCCAGCGCGGCCTCCGCCACAGCCAAGGTAACCGTGTCCCGGCCGCCCACTGCTAACCGCTTCCAGATGCCCTGCCCGAGGGGAGCGGCTGCCTGGGCCCGGCCGGCTGTGCAAACGCAGCCACATCTGGCCGCCGCCAGCCTCAGACACCCCTGGCTCCAGCTTGCGCAAACAGCCAGGTTTACATTCCTGGGTGTGCCCATGAGACCCCCAGGAGCTGGGGGAGGCAGAGCCGGGCGCCAGGCGCGGGCCTCCCCTGGCCTGGCACGGTCCCCACCGCTGGACCAGATGACAGAGCCCTTGGAACTGAGCCAGCCCCCTCCACCCCTGTGTGTGAGCCTGGGGGTGCCGGGTGCAGACGGGGGCCCGCTCCACGCAGGTCCTGTTCCTCTCTCCCTTTGTGCCGCCACCTCTGGCCCGGTGCAGGAGCCCATGGATCTAGGCATCTTCTGCTGCTCTCCCTGGTGCGTTAGCAGGGAGCTGGGTCGGAAGTGGAGCAGCTGGGACTCGAACCGGCGCCCACATGGGATGCAGGTGCTGCAGGCGATGGCTTTACCTGCTGTGCCACAGCGCTGGCCCCCAAGGCTGCTCTCGCATTCAGAGACAAAGGGGAGTGGGTACAGTTCACCCTCTGGCCCTTTGCACTGAGGGTCCACAACCCTGGGCCTCGGGAAACATCAGAGACCCCAAAGGCGAGAAGTGTGTCTGCGCCAGCACCTGTACGTGCTGCCTGCGTCCCCGCTCACTGTTGGCGTTGTCACCTCCTCGCTGTCTTCCCCTCTTGGTTTTGATTCGTTTCAAAACAAGCTGCGGGAATCGCCATGCCTCCCCTGAGACATCTCCCCGTCACTCCACTCCCCGCATTTGCCCCTCATCCAGAACACCCCCGATCGGTTTGTCCGGTGCTCGCTCAGCCTGAGGTCCCGGCTGCCTGTGTGCGGCGGGTGCCACCCCAGCGTGGGGCTCTGACCGCACTGGCCGACCCCCGCCGCGCTCTGTCTCCTGTCCCAGCTGCGGGGCGCCGAGGGCGCAGCCGAGGCCACCCTCGGCATCGGCGTGGAGGAGCGCCGCTTCCACGTCAGCGGCAGGCTGGAGGCCACGAGGGCCACCGTCGCCAGCACCGTCAGCCTGGAGCAGACCTTCCCCCAGGTGTGTGCGGGGCAGCCGGGGGACCCTCAGGGACAGCCTGTGAGCTCCTGGGGCAGGCGGGGCTGTGAGGGTGCAGCGTGCACCACGCTGGCCTCCCGCCTGCTCTGGGCGCCCTTCCTTGGTCGTGGGTTGTTTACTGAGCCAATACTAGGTGCCGGGGACTGTTCCAGACGCCGAGGCACTGCCTGAATTGATGCTGGTAAATCCTCGGTCTCATCACATGTACGGTTTATGCACACACAGGCACACATGTATGCATGCACACACATGTACATGTATAGACACACAAACACACGCGCGCACACACACATGTGCACTCACAAATAAGAAAACACCCTGGTGTGACTCAAAGTGGAGAAGAGCAGCTGGGGGAAGTGGCTGAGGGGACCAGGGCAGGCGCCCCGAGGAGGAGGTGACATGCTGAGCCAGTCCTGGGTGACAAGCAAGTGTCGGCCGCTTCAGTCTGGTGCTGAGCACTCTGGGCAGTGGGGACAGCGTGTGCAAAGGTCCTGGGGGTGTGGGCGGGGCACAGGAATGAACTCCGCGTGTCGGGAGTGACCAGGCCACTGGGTGACGGGACAGTGGCCAGCAGCGCGCTGACCGCAGGGAGCGGTTTGATCTGTTCTGTCTGGGCCTGGGGCCCTGTGTGGCAGCGGAGACACCTGTGAGCAAGGCACTCCAGTGGGCAGGGCAAGAAACTGTGCTGTCTTGCGCCAGCAGAGGGCGGTGGTGAGGGGTTTGAGAGTTTTTTTTAAGATTTTAATTATTTGAAAAGCAGAGTTAAAGCGAGAGGAGAGCGAGCACGTGTGAGGGCTTCTGTCTGCTGGTTCACTCTCCACATGGCCGGGGCAAAACTGCTCCAGAGCCAGGAGCTTCTTCCAGGTCTCCCACGCGGGTGCAGGGGCCTGAGGACTCGGGCCATCTTCTGCTGATTTCCCAGGTGCCTTAGCAGGGAGCTGGATCAGAAGTGGAGCAGCCAGGACTTGAACCAATGCTCATACGGGATGCCGGTGCTGCAGGCAGTGGCTTAACCTGTTACGCCACAGCACCAACGCCGTTTTAAAAATACTTATTTATTTGAAAGGCAGAGAGAGAGGGAGGAGAGACACCTAAGGACAGACACAGCAGGCCCCTGCCACACCCCCAGGGGCCACCTTTGGACCGTGACTGCCAGGGACAGGGGCTCCTTCCCTGTGTGCTGTGCCCCTCGCCCCTCCTGTCTCTCCCCGGCCTGGGAGCTCCTGAGACGGAGCAGCAGGACTTGGTCATCTTTGTGCCCCGCTCTCAGTATGGGGTTGGGGTCCCTGACGTCAGACGCTCCCACGACGCCCCTTCCACGGTCAGCCCTGGAGCCCATCACTTCCCTGGGCTGCACAGAGCTGTACATGGCGTCTATCCACCTGGGTTATCTGCAGATGCACTGATGCGTTACCTCCCAGCGGACCGTCGGTGACCCTCCGACGCCCCCTTTGTCCTCTTCTGGAACCTTCTTTCCCACATAGAGGTGTGGACTGAGTTGCCCAGAGACGCCTGCTCTGTCCTATTCCAGCTCCAGGTCCTCCCAGGGGAGCTGGTGCTGCAGACCACCTACCAGCGAGCCCAGGGCACCCACACCCTGCGCCAGACGCTGCTGTGGGATGGCCAGCAGGTGGCGCTCAGCGGGAGCCTCTCCGGGCCCTTCCTGGAGCCCACCAGGAACCTCAGCTTGCAGGGTGAGTGCAGGGGGGCTGCAGGAGGGAAGACCATCACTCATTAACACAGCACACCGTCACCAAGCACCTGCTTAGCCCGAGTGCTGTTCCAGGCAGTGGGGTCCATCGGGAAATAGGGGGCAAAGGAACCGGAGCAGGATCGGGTGCCGCGAGGGGCTGTCCTGTGGGCAGGTGGAAGAGCAGGTGCAGGGGCCTGGGGATGGCTGGCATCCTGTGGAGGCGGCAGCAGCAGGGGAGAGAGGAGGAGGGGGGCGTGGGGGTCGCAGGCCTGTGCCAGGACATCCCGAGTGTCAAAGGCACCCTTGCAGGGCTGTAACGGGGGCCTGTACAGCCCCCTCGGCTGTCACTATGTGCGGAGCCCCTGGGCAGGGAGTCGAGCCCGATCTGCTGTCCCTCCGAGTGGAGGGAAGGAGCGCAGATCCCAGCCCGGGCGTGCAGCCGGTCTCACGGCTTCCTCCCCGGAGCCACTTGTGCTGCGCCTGTGCCTGGGGGCGGAGGAAGTGGGTGTGTCCTCAGCAGGGCAGGTGCGTGGGTGTGTGCGCACGCATGTGTATGCAGAGCCACCTACGGCCCGTGCAATTATCGAGCCAGGAGCCGGCAGGTCAGAGGGTGGATCTCCAACATGGGTGCAGGGACCCACACACTGGGGCCATCTGCGGCTGCTTTCCCAGGTGCATTAGCAGGGAGCTGCTGTGTCAAATGCTGCCCCCTCCTGGCTGAGCCGTGAGCACTTGAGGGAGGGACGGCGCAGTGTGCAGCGTGATGCTGTCTCCGGCTTGCCCTGGGGTGCCCCAGTGGTCTGGGGGCTCGTGGGAGCAGTGGCCTGCCAGGTCGGTAGCGGGGTCGGCTGCGAGTCCCCTGAGCCGCAGCTCACACGTCCCCCCCCCCCGCCCTGTGTGCCCCCTGCCCAGTGGAGCTTGTCCACCCGCTGCCGCTCCCCCTGCCCCGGCACTGCAGCCTCCGCCTGTCCTCCGAGCGCCCAGGCGCCGGCCGCTGGGACCGCCTGGTTGTCGGCTGGGATGGCAGGGAGCAGGTAGGCGTCGGGGCTGGACAGAGGCCCTGGGGGTGGGCGGAGCTGGGCCTTGCCTTGCAGCCTAAGGGGGGGCCCTTGGGGCTCTGCCCTGCGTGAGGAGCCCTATTAAGGGCCAAGGCACTGGCTGGAGATTCTGGGTGCCAGCCCCACTACGGCGGCGACAGCTGTGGGTAACTGACACATGGGGGGGCTCCTCCATGCCTGGTGCTGCTGTGAGCACCCCAGCTGCCATGTTGCTGTTGGGAGCTGGTGGGAGGCGGGCCTGGGATTCGAAGCCCTGGATGCCTCTGACATGACCCCCTGTGTCCACCACTTCCTGTCCCGTCTCTGTCCCATGGTGCATTGGGCGTCATGTCTCCGAGCCTCAGTTGCCCCTCTGAGATGGGCCGGCGCTCTCCCTGGGTCTCCCAGGGGCTGGGAGTTGGCGCTCAGAGCCACTGCCCCCCACCCCCCACAGATGGGGACGGTTGTGTGTGGGGCTGGGGCTGGCGTGCTCAAGTCTGTGCCTCCGCAGGTGCTGGTCTCCTCCTCTCTGTGGCTGGGGCGCGACCAGCTGGCCGCCCGCCTGGACCTGGCTCACCCCTTCAACCTCACCTGGCAGCAAGTGGGGCTCGGGGGCCTGGCCGAGAGCAGGGGCGGCAGGCAGAGCCGGCAGGTGAGCGGGCGTCCTGGGCAGCCCTGGTGGGGGTGGGGAGCTGCCTGGCTGAGCCCTGGTGCGGCCTGGAGACCACGGGGTCATCAGTGCCTTATTAAGCGCCTGCTGTGTGCCAGGGACAGCTGCCTGCACCTGTGGCACTCACGTTTTAATGAGGAGATGGTTTGTAAGCGGACGCACTGTTCATACGATGGCTTGTTTAGCGGGCGGCTGTGGGGTGCGCAGGCAGCTGGGCCCCGTCTGGCTCAGTGGCCTCAGGCAGCCCTCAAGTTTCCAAGGCTTAGCTTTTCCTTGACGTGGAGGACAGTAGCCCAGCTGTGTGCCTGGAAGAAGCCAAAAGACCCCCAAATTTAAGCCAACGAATGAAAAAAAAAAAAGATGTGGTGAGGAGAGCAAAGAGGGTGTTGAGATTGAGATTGGCTGTCTGGGGACGGGGGGGGGGGGCGAGGACCTGCTGGGGGAGGGGCTCGTGCATGGAGGGCTCAGGGAGGAGGAGGAGCCAGGAGCTGCAGGAGGCAGTGGGACAGGTGCTAAGGCCCTGTGGCAGCAACAGGCTGGGCACTTCAGAAGCCAGAGGTGGGTAAGGCTGCAGCTGAGCCAGTGGCCAGGGTGGCCCGGTGACGGGGGGGATGAGGTCAGGGGGTGACGAGGGAGCGTTAGCTTCTCCTCCCACCCCTCCCCACCCACAGCCACTGCCCCCTCTCAACGCAGGTGCAGCTAACCTGGAACGGAGGGCCGCCCGTGACCCTGCAGCTCACCTGGGCCAACAGGTCCTCCACACACAGCACGGCCTGGGCTGGCTGTCTGGCCGCCTCCCCGGGACAGGTAGGCACGGGCTGGACAGCCGAGCCGATGGGGCTCTCCCTCCCGTGTGCTGGCCTGCACGGTCACGCACTCCGTTCTCTTCCTTGGCAGCTCCGGCAAGCCTGGGGCCTGAGCTTCCTCCGGGCCTGCGGGGCCCTAACGCAGACCCCAGCTGTGGTTAGCGAGTGGCTCCAGCTGGCCTGGGGCCAGACTCAGGTGCAGCAGAACGTGACCTGTGAGGTGAGCTGGGTCCCAGGCAGGTACCCACGGTGCTCCCTCCCATCGCGGACAGTGCCGGGCACAGGGACCATGTGGTCCCGAGATCCCGGCAGCTCTGCTGTAGGCCTGAGGTGACCCGTTGCCCCCTGGGATCCTTGGTTTTCCCAACTGTGAAATGGGTGCCACGCTGCTTTCCTGGCACGGGGTGGAGGCTCAGGCCAGTGCTGGGGGCAGGGGTGGCACTGGTGACCTCAGTGGACTTCTTGGCCGGGGGTGGGGTAGCGCTCCCAGCATCATTGCCCTCCTGGGGCTCCCGATGGGCACGAGTCTGGGAGAACGGGCCCTTCCCTCCCTGAGCTGCCCACCGTAGGCTCCTGGGACCCTCGGGCCGGCAGAGGTCTTGCGGCACTGGTGTCTGAGTTCTGGCCCCTCCGCTGTGTGGGTCGGGGTCTCCTGCAGCTGGCACGGGCGCTCTGGGCTACACTGGGGTCAGTCCCCGCCTCCACGCTGCACCCTCCTTCCAGGTGCCCCGGCCATCCGGGGCGGGCACGATCCGCATCGAGGCCGGGCTGCAGCGCGCGCTCACCGCCCCCTGCGCCGAGCCCAGCTTCTGGGGAGGTGCGGGGATTGGCTCCCCGCCTCCGCCACTCCCGGACCCGCCTGCGGTGCGTGTGCGCTGGGGAAGGGGTTGTCGCGGGGCCGCGCGTGGTGGCTCTGCTGGGTGCGGGCTGAGGGGCCGGGTTGGGTGGCGGCGATGGGGGTTCGGCCCACAGATGCACCCGCCTGTTCCTCACCTGGACACTGGTCTGGGTGCGGGGTCGGGAACGAGCGCCCCCTGCCTGTGGGCAGAGGAGAGCAGGGCACTGAGAGCCAGCCGCGGAGTGCACGGCCGGGAGTAGGGCAGGGTGGGAGGGGGCCTGCGCAGGCCCGGGGGAGGGAGAGCCGAGGCGACCTTGGCAGCTCCCGGACTGCCTGGGGAGCGGAGCCTGTGCTGTCTTAGCTGCGTGTCGGCTGCCACGTGGGCAGCGGGGAGCTGCACTCCTGGCGGGAGGGACAAGGGCAGTGCGAGCCCCGCCCCCCCCTCCTGACCCCCGACCCCCAACCGTCTCCCTGCAGCTCACCCTGGACCACGCTGGGCTGCCCCTGGGTTCCCCCTGCCAGCGAGGCCTCACCCCAGACCCTGACCGCGGCCTGCAGCTCAGCCTGACCCTCCGCAACCGCAGCGGGCCCCACTCGCCCGACTTCTCCGGGGACCTGGAGGTGGGTGCCCGGGTCGGTCTCCTAAAAATGCCCGGACCGGAGGCCGCGCCGCCGGGGCGGCCCTGCCATCTAGTGGCTGTGCTCGGAACTGCAGGCAGCGCTGGCTCGCCGCCGCTTCCCTGAGCCGGGGACTGGGGACGGGGTAACCAGCAGTACTCCCAGCATGGTGTCTGCGCAGCCGAGGGCTTGAGTCAGCTCCCAGGGTGCCCTTGACCTTCCCTCCTCCGGGCAGGATCCCTGCTGTCGGGAGCGTGTGGCCAGGGTGTGCCTGAGGCCCTGAGCTGGACCTGACTGGGAAAGCAGCTGTGGTCAGCCATGACTGTTGCTGGCCCCAGCCCTGGCCCCGGCCTCCACCCTTGTCTCCTGGTGGCTGGGGAGGTGAGCAAGTGCAGGTGCGGGGCTGCGTGTAAAGTCTGCTTTCTCCCCCCCGGGCCCCGAGCTTGGGGAAGGACCCTCTCTGAGCCTCTTCGTTCGCCTGTGTGATTACAGGTGTTTGACAGGTGCTTCCTGGGAGACTGGGCACCCTTCCTTCTGCCTGCCTAGCACAGGCACGTAGTGGGCGCCCCTTCCCTGTTGTCTCAGCCTTCCTGGTTGGTTGGCTGACCTTTATCTTGTGGTTTTTGCCTTCGCTGAGCCTCAGTCTTCCCCTCTGTTGAATGGGAACAAATTCTACTTCTGTTTCAGAGCTGTTAGGTGAAAGGGGCATTTGCCCAAGTGTCTGCGCGTAGTAGGTGCCCATGAGGTGGTGCTGCCTTCCTGGCACACCCCTCCCTTCAGAGGTCGAGGTCAGATGAGGATGGTGTCTCTGGGCTTTTCTTTCCCACCTTCTCACTCTCAGGGATGCGGCTGTTGGTTCTTGCTGTGCCAGCTGGGGCCTGGGCTGTGCCAGCATCTGCATGCCTGGTGGCCAGGCCCCCCCTGCCTGCCTGGAACCAGTGGTCCCTGTGCACAAGGGGCCAGCGAGTGGCCGGGCATCTGCTCAGCAGCTGCCAGGGCTTTGTGCCACGGGTGACCCACGGTGGCGTCTCCGTGAACTTGCTGAGACCTTGGCCCCTGGTTTGCACGCCGACTTACAGCTGGGGCACCAGGAATGTCCAAGGTGCCCCTGCCCAGGGGCCCCCAGGCCCGTGAACTCAGGGTCTCGGGGATGGGGCCTGGCTTCAGTGGGTGCCTGGAGCTGCCGGACACCCAGATGGGTGCTTTCCTAGGTACCTTCTGCACCTGGTGGGGGGTGCGGGTGGGCCTAGGTCCGCAGAGCCAGCCCCTTTGGGGGTTTGGGGCTGCCAGGGGTGGGACCCTGCCTCACTCAAGCCCCTCCCCCCGCTCTCCCCCAGCTGCGAGGCCCCCGGGCTCAGTGGGCAGGCCTGCACGGCCGCATCTCTGCCTCGGCTGCCGGGAGCCTGGTCATGCTGGAGGGAACCACGGGTGGCAGAACAGAGCACGTGAGGCTGTCCGCGGCCACATCCCACGCCCCGCGCTGTCTGCAGGTCTCCGTGGCCCACGAGGAGGGTGAGTGGGGGGCCCCGGGGGGTGGGATTGGGGTGCTGAGAGCTCCCAGACACCCGGTGGGACTTGATGGGACCCCAACTGGGGCGGTGGAGGCTGCCCCGAGCTCAGCGTGCTGTCAGGAAGGCCCAGGGCCCACAGGAGGTGGGCAAGGGGGTGGCGACCTTGGGTAGGCAGGAGGTTGATGTAGGTGGGAAACACTCAAGGCCCTCGAATGCTCGGGTCTTGGGGCTCTGCCTGGGGTGCTGGGAGCCACGGAAGGTTGTGGAGTGTGGTGGGAGTGGGCGCTGGAGGCGGCTGGGGAAGTCCCAGCGTGACACCAGTTCCCCTCCGGCCCCAGGGAGCAGAGACGAGAGCGTGGTGCTGCGGGCGTGCGCCCACCGGCGGGCGGTGGAGGCGGAGGCGCGGCTCCAGGATGGCGGGCGGCTGCAGCCCCTGGGCCGCCTGACCCTGCAGGCTGCCAACCAAAGTCTCCTCTTGGCGGCGCGTGGCTGCCCGGGGGCCCTGCTGGGCCATGTGGAGGTGAGGGGGCCCCGGCTGGGGGTGGGTGCTGCTGAGGCCGCCGTGGTGCCGGGAGCCCCCAGCCCCACGGGCCCAGGAGTCCTGAGCACGCAGTGCTGTCCGTGGGACACACAGCCCCTGCTTCATTCCTGTGACGCCCAGGAGCCCTGGCCTGTCCCCCTGTCCCCACAGTCCAGGATTGCCGCGGTTGGATCCCGGGTGCGGGCCCAGCTGGAGGAGAGGGTCCGAGGCTTGGCTGCTTACTTGAGAAGGTTCCAGCCCCCGGTGGGTAGGCTCTGGACACGGGGTGGGGGGTGGGGGCGGGGTGTCTGCAGGGCTCCAGGCATAAGCACCTGCGTAAGCACCTGTGCCCGGCCCCTCTCGCTGACCCTGCCTCGGTTTCCCTGCCCAGGCGCGGCCGGCGAGGGCCCTGGGCGGCGTGCCAGGCCTCCTGCTGCAGCTGTCGCGGGCGGGGCTGGAGGCGGTGCAGGTGAGCGGTCAGGTGGCAGCGGACTTGTGGGGTCGGAGCCAGGCCAGGCGGGCGCTGACGCAGGCCCTGCCCCTCTACCTGGAGCGGCTGCAGGCAGCGCTGGACCAGCTGCGGCAGGAGCTGGACCGTGAGTGTGGGAGCGGCCCTCCCTCCGGGGCCCTGGGGTTGTTTGTGTCAGAACGGGCGCTTCCTATCCTGGGAGCCCCCAGCCTCAGCCCCTTAGACCCCCGCCTGCCTTGGACCTGCACGCCCCGCTGCCCGCTGTCTACTCGGGTCTCTGTGCCCGATTTCCTTGGAGTGTACAGCTTCATTCCCATGGGCTCTGCTGTGGGACTCCAGGGCGTATTCTTGGGTCGAAGCCAGGAGCCTGCAGCTCTATCCGGGTCTCCCACGTGGGCAGACACTTGGGCCGACTTCCGCTGCCTTCCCAGGCACACGGGCGGGGAGCTGGATGGCAAGTGGCGCAGCTGCTCCTACGCCTACGCGGATGGCGGCGTGACGGGCTGTGGCTCGGCCCCCAGTGCTGCCCCGGCCTCAGCCATGCTGTTGGTGTGAATGGCGTAGGAGCCGTGAGCGCCTTCAGTTCCAGGGTGGGCAGGACCCTCTCCAAATCTGGGGTCGCAGGCACCTGCCGGGAGACCACACCTTGGGTCTGCTGCACCGCTGCCTTATTTCTGTTTGCTCTTTCCCTGCCTGGTGTGGCGGCCTCCTGGCGGGCGGTGGCTCCCGCTGCAGGCCCCCTGGCCACGCTGAGAGACGCCTACCTGGAGGTGACGCTGCGGCCCCTGGACGAGGTGTGGCGGGAGCGGGCCGAGGAGGCTGTGCAGCACCTGCGGGCCTGGGTGCCAGGGCCCATTGAGGCGGCCTTGGGGGCCGTGAAGGGCGCCCTGGAGCTGGTGAGACCAGGACGGGGGAGGGAGGGCACCCAGTCGGCTGAGGATGGCCCTGACGGCGCCCGTGCCCCTCCCCCAGGCCGGCCAGCAGAGCCTGACGTGGGCCGAGGCCACCGTCTCCCGGGCACTGAGGCGGCTGTGCAGCCCCCTGCTGCACCTCTACAGCTTCTCAGCCAGGTAAGGCGCCCTGCGCCCTGCTGATGGCCTCACCCGTCCCTCTACCCCCCCCACTTCCCCTCCCCCCGTCTGCCACGGAGGCGCTCCCAGTGCCCATTTTACAGATGTGGACACTGAGGCCGCTGCTTCGCTCCTGGGTATTTTAGGAGAGCTTTCTCTGGGCAGGCGCTGTGCCAGGGGCTGCAGACAAAGGGCACGAGATGGATCTGTACCCACACGAGCCTCGTGCTTTGCTGGGGTGGGGAGGCACATGAAACACAACACAGAAGGGATCCCCTACCCGGCTCGCCGACCGCCCAGGTGGGGCCTGGTGGTGCGGGGCGCTGGCCTCCTGGCCACACTGCATGGTCTGGCTTACTAAGGCTGTAACCACGGGAGGCGATTCTGAGCTTCCAGAAACAGGCCCCGGGCTGGATGGGGGCGGCCGGCCCCGGGTACCAGCTCTGCGGCGCAGACACGGGGCAGCGGGGGACGGGTGGGGGGCAGGGCTGCGCCTCGTGCCCCTCGTGGAAAGAGTTCCAGGCAGAGGGTGTGGCTGACACAGCGGCCGGGGAGGGGGTGGTAGCAGCAATGTGCCTGGCCTGCTGGAGGAATACCAGGGCAGGCCTGGGGGCTGCAGAGAGAGGGAGAGGGTGCGTCCGGCAGGGGGCGGGGCTCGCGGTGGCCCGGGCCCCTGGGCCCCTTCTCTGAGGTGGGAACGCAGAGGTGGAGCCGAGGTTAGGTGTGCTGTGCCTTGCACCTGTGTTGAGAACGAGAACGAAGCCTGGGGGAGGGGGAGAGGAGGGGAGCACAGGGCACCGTGGTGGCAGTGGGGGAGGGGGCAGGGGGCAGAGTCCAGCTTCACGGACGTGGTGGCAGACAGGAGCTGGGGGCGGCTTCTGGCCGGGGGTGGGGGTGGGGTGGAGGGGTCTCTCTGTCTCCTGCTGCTGTCCTCACCAACGCCCCCACCTGTAGTGGCTGAGAACAGCACGCATGGATTGTCACCCGGCCCTGGGGTCAGAAGGCCAAGGTCAGGTTCAGGGGCTGAAGGTGTGGGCGGGGCTGGCTCCCCCCCCCCCCCCCCGCCCCCAGCTCTGTGGTCTACCTCTTCTTCTCCCTGGGATGTGGCCCAGTCTCCAGCGCTTGTGCTGGTGGATGGTGATGGTGACTCTGCCCTGGTGGGCCTATTCGGGGCACTGGCTGACTTCCTGCGGGAGGGCCGGGCAGGAGTCCTGGGGGCTGTCCCATGTGAGAAGCTGCTGGCTTCCGCGGCGTGGGCTGCAGAAGCCTCGGCGCCGGGGTCCACGTCGTTCCCCTCACCGGCAGGAGGCGTGGGGCGGGGGCTGTGAGGCCACCGGGGGCGGTGGAGGACTTGGGCCGTGAATCTTGGTTTGAGTGCAGTTCCCCTCTCACCAGGACTCTGCATTAGCGCCTGCCCTGCCTCCTCAGCCCTCGGCGCCATGGAAGGTTCCCACCCCTTAGCAGGTGCACGCAGAATAGGGCAGTGGCAGCAGAGGCCAGTGAGGATGGCCTCCCCGGTAGGGGCTATGGGAGAGGGCTGCCTGGTGGGAGCGGGCTCTCCTCACCACCAGGTGGGGGCGCCACCAGCGGGCCCAGGTGCCTGGAGGCTGCTTGCCCCCTTGTCCCTCTTGCACCTGCCTGCTGTCAGGGGTGGGCGTAAGCCAGGGTTTCCCTGTTCCCTGAAGCCCCGTGAGGTTGACTTGGCCCCCGTTCTGCATCTTGAGGTTCCTCCCCTACGTGGTAGAAACTTCCAGAACCTTCCGGCTCCAGGGGCTCTGGTTTGTGCCTACCCCCTGCTGTGGCGCTGCTCTTGCTGCCTTGTGGCCCCCCCCCCCCCCAGCCCAGACGTGAACCTTGGCTCCGTCTGCGCCCTGGCCCACCTGGGCCCCTGCGCCAGGTCCCAGCGCTGAGCCTTGCCCCCGGCCTGTCTGCATCGAGGCAGCCCACCGAGGGGGAGCTCGGGGCTCGCTGCTGAGAACTGGGGTTTTGCTCGGTGGGGGCTTTGGCAGGAAGTGAGGCACAGGCGGGCACTCCTTGGTCTTCCCTGCAGGAACTTCTCCGTGCTGGTGACCGTGCCACTGCTGCCTGTGGGGGACGAGCCCTGGGACGCGGCCCGGGTGGCCAGCTACCTGGTGGAGGAGAAGCTGCTGCGGCCGCTCCGAGCGCTGTACGGGGCCAACGTGCCGGCCGCCTTCTACGGGCTGCGCCGCCGCCTGCTGGGGAGTCCCTCCGAGTGTGAGTCCGCCTGTCCCCTGCCCGCCGAGGGGCGTGGCCAAGTGCACCCCAGGGAAGCCCTCGTAGGCTTCCCGCGTCTCGGGGTCCGGCCTGCGGCTTAGTGGACTTGCTCAGGTTGTCTGGGGCCCCGGCTCTGCTCTGTGTCTGGGACACAGGGGTGGGGGAGGGGTGCTAGGGCTCCAGGCCAGCTCTGTCCCCCAGGACCCTGCTGGAGCAGCAGCGGGCAGAGTTCCTCTTGCAGCCGGAAAGCTGCTAATTGAGTCCAGACTGTGGGGGGGTGGGGGCGGGCCTGCAGCCAAGGGCTGTGCTGGGACCGGACATGGGGCGGTGGGGGGGGGGGCGGGCCCCTGGCTGGTGCCTGCTGCAAGATGGGTGGGGCTGCTCCCTCCCCCCTACCCCGTGACGTCCAGGTGGCGCTGAGTCTGCCTCCTGCAGGTAAGGAGCAGGTGCCACGCTTGAGCCCAAGCCACTGGTGCAGGAAAGGAGCTGGCGTTCCTGGGGCAGCCCCCCCCCGCCCCTGCTCGGTCAGCAGTGGCTTAGCTGCGGGGTTCACACTGAGCCTCGTGGGTGGGGCTGGGTCTCAGTGGGAGGTGGGCGCTGTAGATGCCCGCCTGTAGCCTGACCTGTGCCCCTAGGCTCCCGCAGCTGAGCAGGGGGCTCCCAGCACCTCCCCCGTGAGCCACCATGAGGCTGCCACAGGCCACGTGCGCGTGCCAAAGGCGGTGCTTCCACAGCGCCCCACAGGGTGGTCAGAGATACCCTTCTTGGGCTATCGATTGTGGACCCTGAAGAGATGAGAGCCGGGTCCCCAGGGCACCTACGTCATGGCCGATGGCACCCCTGTCCACATGCTCAGACAAAGGAGCCCGTCTTTCCCAGCGACTTCCCCGAGCTGCCCCCCCCCCCGCCCCGTGCTCAGTGCACGCGCGTTGGCTGGGTTTCCACTCCTAGAGGCAGCTGTCCATCACCAGCAAGTTTGGAATGCTTTTATCACCTCAAAAATCACCCTTACAGCCTTGGCCCCGCCCCCTTCCTTTCTGCCAACCCCCTGGCAACCCCCAGACTCTTGGTGGCCACAGCCTTGCCTACTCCGCACTGCACGCACACCTGCGGTCAGAACTGAGGCCTCTGGCCACAGACTGTCCGTCAGCACCAAGGTTCCAGGCTTTGCCTGGGTCACAGCGGCTGTCAGCGCTGACTTCTGCCTTTTACTCAATCGGCGGCAGACTTGGGGCACCCGGAAAGCTGAGGTCTCCAGATGCCAGGAGGGGGTCCTTGGGGCCCGTGCCTGGGGGGCGGAGCCCGCACCGCAGCAGGCACAGCCGGCTCACTCACCTGGCCCGGGGGCCCGTTCTCCCCAGACCATGCCGTGGTGGCCGGGGCCCGACACGTGGTGACCTTCGACGGCTGGGTATGGGGTCTCCGTGCCCGCTGCGGCAGCCTCGTGCTGGCCCAGGACTCGGCTCACCACATGTTCCTCCTGACGCTGAGCTGGGATGGCTCCGGGCTCCCGGCCCTGTCCGTGGAGCTGCAGAACACGACCCTCACTGTCTACCCGACTCTGAAGGTGAGCGGGCGGGTGGTGCCCAGGGGAGGCCCCGTCGAGCTTGTCACTGGCTGGTGGGGACTTCCGGCTCAGCCCCTGTGTGGCACACAGACCTACAGCCTCTACCACCCCTCGCTGCCTGGGGGGAGCTGTCCCGACCCGGCTCTGCCTCCTGCCACGAGGGGGCGCATCGGCCCCCGGATCGAGCTGAGCGAGGATGGCGTCTCCGTCTCCTGTGACCTGCAAGCCAGCCTCTGCAGCCTGACACTGGGCCTCTGGCACCACGGTGGGTCCAGCCCCCGCAGCCTCTTGGGGCTGCTGGACCAGAGCCGAGGGTTAGCGCGTCCCTGGTGGGCGGCATTCCCACTGCCCCTGCCAGACCCCGGGGCTGTGGGCAGGAGGCCCAGTGGCTCCGTCCGTGGGTGCTTACGACCAAACAGCTGGGAGGGAAGCAGCCTGGGGCCAGATTCACAGCCAGGCTGTGTGCCCGCCTTGGTCACCTCTCCTCTGCCACCGCCCCTCCTCCAGGGGTGGTGCCAATGTGAGTGCAGTGACTGCTGGCTTGTGACACCGGCGTCCCCCTCCTCAGCTCTGGTCCTGTTTGCAGATGAGCCAGCAGGGGTTAAGTCACTCGCCCTTGCTCAGCTGGCTCCCAGCTGCAGAGCAGGGGCCGGGCCAGGCTCCTGACCCCGTGTTTGGCCCCCTTCCCTGGGACACGCCATGCCGCGCTGCTGTGAGTCAGCCAGTGGGCGGCCCCAGGCCCGGTGGGGGAAGCCCTGTGAGCTGGGGACTGGAGGCGCACAGGGGCTGCCTGTCCGAGGAGAGCTCAGAGCCAGGCCGGGGTGGGGGACTCAGCAGGCCCTGACAGCGCGCTCTCCTGCTTCCCTCGGCCCTGCAGGTGCCTCCACAGGCCTTCTGGGCACCAACAACAATGAGGCCGGTGATGAGCTGACGCTGCCCGACGGCACCACGGCCAGCAGCCTGGAGGAGCTCACACGTGCCTGGCAGGTCTCGGCTGGGCTCCACGGGTGGCTGTGCTCATGGGAGGGCAGCAGCTGGGCCGGCTGGTCCCAGAGAGCAGGGTGGAACAAGGGGCCTGCACCTCCGGCACCTGATGCACTGTGGGGTCTGTGACCGAGGCCTCATTTGCCTCCGCCTCCATAGATGGGTGGGGACTGCGAGACCCCAGAGAAGACACAGCCGGAGTGCTCGGGCCAGAGCCCCACCTGCCAGGCCTTCTTCCAGGACTCCAGGTCCAGTCTGGGGAACTGCTTTCAGGTGGTGAGTGAGAGGCTGGACTCGTGCCCCGGCAGGAGGCTGCTGGGCGATGGGACACACGACGGCCCTGGCCTGGCCTGCTGCTCGCCGGGCAGCTCCCATGGGTGTGCGGGGCGAGAACGCTGACTGTGGGGTGCTGATTCCAGGTGGACCCCACTCCCTTCCTGAGCCTGTGCCTCCAGGAATCCTGTGGCCCCCAGGAATGCCACGCTGCCTGCACCCTGGCGGCCGCCTACGTCCATCTGTGCGCCCGGGGCTCTGTGCCCCTCGACCCGCTTCCCCAGTGCGGTAAGCTGGGGCCTCAGGCCCTTTCTCTTTGCCCTGCCAGTGAGGAAAAGCCCTCTGCTGTCCAGACCTGAAAGGCGTATCATTAAGACAAAGAGCTCCCCCTGCTCACCTGGGGCAAGTGTCGAAAGCAGGGGTGGGGAACGCCTGGCCCTGCCCAGGCAACCGCACGCGGCACTCGGCCTCCTGGAAGTGCAGAGCAGGCTCACTTTTCTTTTTAAGATGTATTTTATTGGGGCCAGTGCTGTGGCACCGCAGGTTCAGCTGCCATCGGCAGCGCTGGCATCCCCTGTAGGCACAGGTGTATGTCTTGGCTGCTCCACTTCCCATCCGGCTCCCTGCTGATGGGCCATCTTCCACTGCTTTCCCAGGCACGAGTCCTTGGGCCCCTGCACCCACGTGCAAGACCTGGAAGAAGCTCCAGGCTTTTGGCTTTGGCCTGGCCCTTGTGACCATCTGGAAAATGAACCAGATGATGTAAGATTTCTGTCTCTCCTCTCTAACTCTCCCTCTCTCGTTATCTGTATCTCTGACTTTCAGATAAAAGACATCGTCCTTCCGCTGGTTCACTCTCTAAACAGCCACCATAGCCGGGGCTGGGCCAGGCCAAAGCCAGGAGCCTCAGCTGGGTCTTCCATGTGGGTGCAGGGGTCCAAGGACTGGGGCCAGCTTCTACTGCTTTCCCAGGCCACAGGAGAGAGCTGGATCAGAAGTAGAGCAGCCGGGACTTGAACTGGCACCCATAAGGGATGCCAGTGATGCAGATGGTGGCTTAACTGGCCAGGCCACCGTGCTGGCCCCCGCAAGCAGGCTCATTTTTACGTTGATAATTCTGGGTGATCTGTGAGTGGTGTCATACATTTCCGCATGGCCTGGAGCATTGATAACCACAGGCTGTGTTGTGGGGACCAGAATGGGCGCCAGCCATGAGGCCCGAGCCTCCCCTGGCGGGAGCCTCCAACCCTATCCCCTTCAGAGACTGGCCTTGGTGGCCAACACTTCTGAAAACATAAAACTGAAACACAGGCAGCATCGCACCAAAATCATGTCCAGCAATGGGAAGAGTTACAGCCTTAGCCACGGGACAATGGAGGTGCAGTGAAGCCGAGGGGGAGAGAGCGCCTGCTCCCAAGACCCCCGCCACCAGGCATTAGGGAAACCACAGGCCAAGCAATGCGCCCAGATGTTTCGAGGAGGATGAGAAGGAGAACCCTGTTCCAGGAAGAGTGAGGAGTCCCCCAGCCTCCCCCAGCAGCCACCAGGGCTGTGCCCACCTGGGTTCTAGGCCCGGTGCAACGGCTTAAGATTCAAGAGGAAAACTCAGCTCCATGTGGCCTGCAAAGCTGGAAATACACGGAGCAGGAGGGTAACAGGAGAAAAAGGGGACACGGCCCAAATCGACGATGCGAGGTGCACGCAAGAGCCACGACCCCTGCTCCACGGGGGATTTGGAAAAGCCACCAAGTAGCTGGGGAGGAAGTGCAGGTCCTGGGTGGGACCAGGCCGATGAGCCTCCCAGTGACCTAGGGGTTGCTTCCATCATTGCCTGAGCACCTGTGGACAGCACGAGGCCCGGCCCGGGGAAGGGTCACTGATGTGAGGCCGAAAGCAGGGCTCCGAGAGGAGAAGACAGATCCGGAAACTGGGCTTCGTCTGCAGGAGAGAGGGTGGCTCTGTGAAGGACCACGGTAAGATGATGGACACAGAAAATGTTCGCCAGCCACCTATCTGACCCGGGCTTCCTCCTAGAATATCTAGAGAGCTCTGAGAACCCACCACACAATATACCTGAGTAAAAGAAGGGGCACCACGCCTGGAGATGCGCTGGCCTTGGGGCACAGCCGGTGACGCTGCTGCCTGCCCTATCGGAACACAGGATTCTCCGGTCCAGCCCCCTCATAACGTGCCTGGGAAAGCAGCAGAAGATGGCCCCTGCCACGCCCAGGGGAGACTCAATTGGATTTCCTGGCTTCCATCTGGCCTGAACTTGGCTACTGTGGCCACCTAGGGAGTGAACTAGTGGACAGAAGAGCTCTCTCTACCCCTGTGCCGTTTGAATAAATAAACCTTAAAAGTACATGGAGGGGCCGATGCTGTGGTGTAGCTGGTAAAGCCACTGCCTGCAGTGTCGGCATCCCATAGGGGTGCTGGTTCGAGTCCTGGCTTCTCCACTTCCAGTCTAGCTCTCTGCTGTGGCCTGGGAAAGCAGTAGAGGATGGCCCAAGTGCCTGGGCCCCTGCACCCCCATGGGAGACCTGGAGGAAGCTCCTGGCTTCGGATTGGCACAGCTCTGGCCGTTGCGGTCAAATGGGGAGTGAACTAGTGGATGGAAGACCTCTCTCTCTTCCTCCTCTCTGTGTAACTCAGATAGATGGATCTTTAAGAAAAAGTGCATGGAGGGCCGGCGCTGCGGCTCACTAGGCTAATCCTCCGCCTAGCGGCGCCGGCACACCGGGTTCTAGTCCCGGTTGCCCCTCTTCCAGGCCAGCTCTCTGCTGCGGCCAGGGAGTGCAGTGGAGGATGGCCCAGGTGCTTGGGCCCTGCACCCCATGGGAGACCAGGAAAAGCACCTGGCTCCTGGCTCCTGCCATCGGATCAGCGCGGTGCGCCGGCCGCAGCGCGCAGGCTGCGGCAGCCATTGGAGGGTGAACCAACGGCAAAGGAAGACCTTTCTCTCTGTCTCTCTCTCTCTCACTGTCCACTCTGCCTGTCAAAAAAAAAAAAAAGTGCATGGAAACACTTCACCCAAGAAGACAGATGAGGATACATTAAAACACTCATGGAAAAAATGGAATTAAAAGATGTTTGCCTGGAGGAAAAAGATTTGAAATCCATGCTTAGTTTTTTTTGCATAATAGGCAGTTTCCATGAACTTTCTGAAGACCCCTCTTAGGGCAAATTCACAATTTGAAAGCCTGAGAGAGAGATCTCCCATCTGCTGATTCACTCCCCAAGTGGCTGCAACAGCTGAGCCGGGGCCAGGCCAAAGCCAGGGGCTTCATCTGGGTCATCATGGGTGCAGGGACCCAAGGAGCATTAGCAGGGAGCTGGAGTGGAAGTGGAGCAGCCAGGACTCAAACTGCTGTCCACATGGGATGCTGCTGGTGCAGGTTTAAACCAAGTGTGGTAAACCTAGACCGTGGGCTCCCAGAGTTAGAGAAAGGAGCCAGTGCCTGAGGCGCGGCTCCACAGAGCACTCTGCCGACGCAAGCCCATAGCTCAATGTCACGTTCTGTGATTCCAAGGACATTCTTGAAAAGACACACTGGAGGGTGCACTCGTTGGGAGTGGGGTGGCTGTGACCAGGATGGGCAGTGTGACATCGTCCGATGGTGGCACCCGTTGAAACATGACAACGTGTCATAGGAACCGCCCCCCCCCCCCCCCCACGCATGCTGTCTGGCTTCTCATAATATCATTGTGAGAATAGAACACCAGGGAAGCTTACACACAGGGCTCCTCTGTGTGATCAGTGCAACTTCCTGCAAACCTTATTTACTCCCAAAGAGAGTCTTTGAAAATTACGAAGTAAAAAGCCCAGCCGGGAGAGCTTTCCAGGCAAGCTGCTGGCACTCACCAGAGCTGCAGTGGCACAGGAAGCCACCACCCCATCTCGTGTGCACACCAGCACCCTACAAGGTCCCTGCGCAAGAAGAAAATGAGAAGCCCTTGAACTTGGACGTGCACTATGTTGATGTGAACGCAGATGTGCTGCATGGGGTGCAGCCAAAGCTGAGCCACGAGGGAAATTCACAGCAGCAGATGCCCACCTGAGACAAAGAACAAGAGGGGCAGGCGGGGGGGGGGGGGCAGCAGTACACGCTCCACCCTCTGGTTCACATCCCGCCTCAGAGTGCTGGGTTTAAGTCCCTGCTCCTCTGCTTCCACTCCAACTTTGTGCTAAGTGTACCCTGCGAGACAGCAGGTGGTGGCTCCAAAGAGTCGGGTCCTTCCCCCCCATACAGGAGGCCAAGATCAAGTTCCAGCAACCGGCTTTGGCCTGACCCAGCCCTGGCTGTTGTAGGCATTTGGAGAGTGAATCAATGGATGGAAGCTCTGGCTCTCTGCCTTTCAACTAAAATGAAAATAAAGAACAACGAAGCGTCTCACACTGGCCACCTACTTTTACCCCTTAAGTGAGAGAACAATGAAGCCCACACCTGGCAAGAGTCAGTAGTGCAGACTCGAAGGAAATAGGACGTAGAGAAACAGAAAATCGGCAAAGCCCAGATTTGCTGCTTTTAAAAGATCAGCACTGACAAACCTTGAGCTAGATGGGCTGATAAGAGATTCAAGCAACTGGGTCAGCAATGGAGCCACGAGAATTTAATAAGTGAGTTGTGCAACCTCTAGCAAAATCCCAATGGTATTTTTTCTTGCAATAGAAAAATCCATCCTAAAATTCCTACGGGAGCCCGGAGGACCCTAAATACCTGAAACATTCCTGAAGAGCAAAGTCGTGAGTGTAACTTGTCCTAGTTTCAAAGCTATGTGATCAAAGCAGGGCGGTACCGACTCATGGATGGGCTAGGAGGCAGGGCTGGAATAACCTCTCGCGCAGGTGGTCAGGCGGCCACGTCTTTTACAAGTGCTGTTTGGGAAGGAAGGAAGTGCCTTTGTATCATGTACAAGTAACTCAAAGTAGATCAGGACCTAAAGCCGTCAAAGTCTTAGAAGCCAAGGTAGAGGGGGGCTTCGTGACAGATCAAGGCAGCCAGCAGACAAACGGGACTGCGCGGGGAGGCGCTGAGCCGGAAGGGGGGACCCGTGGAAGGCGAGCCGCTCTCTGCACATCGTATCTGATGAGAGACTAATATCCAAGGTACAGGAAGAACTCCGGCGGTGCAACGAACCGGAAACCCAGTTCAAAAACACACCAAGGACTGCTGGACTAGACATTCCTCCAAAGATGATACGTGAGCGGCCCATAAGCTAACGAGATGGTCAGCATCACTAATCCTGGGATCCAAGTCCAACCCACAGTGAGCACGCGGCTCACACCCACAGTGCGACACCTGTGTGCTGCCGCGGAAAACTGCAGCCATTTGTCAAACGGCAACGCAATCACCCTGTGACCCAGCCGCACCACTGCTGGGCGTGTTCTCCCAGAAAAACGCAAAGCAGGCTCCCGCCCAGGTCGATGGGCCCTTGTTCCCAGCGGCACAGTAGCTGCACTGTCCACCCGCACCCCGCGTGTCCACGGGTGGACGGATGGGCTGCACAACACATGCTGCGGCCATGCCACGGACGCTCAAAGTCCAGGGCACGCTGCCTTGTGATGTGATCCAGTTCTGGGAAGACAGATGCCACAGGATTCCACGTACTGGAGGTAGACGTGTAGACGTACGGTGGTTGCCAGGGGGCTGGTGGAAGGCAGCGAGGGGTTGTTTTCCGAGTATGGAGTTTCAGTTTTGCAAGAGCTGGCAAGTTCTAGAGATTGGTTATGCAATGACACGAGTGAACTCAGTACTTGGAAAGGGCTAACCTGGTAAATTTTATGTGACGTGTATTTTACCACAATTAAACATTTTTAATTAAAAAATTATTTAGTGAGTAGCTACTCCGTGCTAGGCATGGTGATACAAGACACGCTGTAGTTGTATAGACAAAACCCAACCACGACTCTTAAAGAGACAAAGGTCAGAGTGCACGGACCAGCTCAGACAGCTGTAGATGGGAGACTCACGTGGGCACAGGTGCTGGGCTCACCACACACAGGCTGTGGGTTTTGGGAGGGAACTGGAACTATATTCACAGTGCAGTGTATCTGCAAGAAATGCAACAAATATAATTGAAACAGATGGAAAAAAAAAAGGACATTGGGTAAAATTCTCCAGTGGCCATATTTTGAATAGTGTTCTTGGCAAGTGAGGGCTGGGCAGGGGCTTCCGGCACTGGTGAGTTGACGTGTGTGGTGCACACCCCCGGCCGTCACATGGGCCAGGAAGCAGCCGCTGTAACGTGAGGGAGAAGGCGCGGCTGCCCCGGACGCACGGCGACTTGACCGCACACACTCAGTAAGGATCAAGTCCAAGGCACCGGGAAGGAAGACTCAAAACTCACTTGCTGACAGAAGCGGTCTCCAGACCCTCCCTGGGGCCAGGCTTCAGGGAGAGCCTCACAGCCAGCGGGCAGGGCTTTTTCTGAGAAACCCTTCCCGGGCCACCCGCAGGCCCACGCGACCTTCCTGACCTGGGCTGCTGCTCTCACTTCGGGAGGAGCAGGCGTCGCCCCTGCCCTGTGTTTGCTGGAGCCCCGTGTGCTGAGGCTCAGCCTGGTCCCTGCCCTCCATTGGGAACCCTCTCTCAGTCCTGTCTTCCGGGCGCCCGCGGCAGGGCCTGACCTGGGGCGAGGGCCTCGGCAGGCTGCATGAGAGCCGCAGGTGCTGGGAACCTCGGGCCACGCCTGCTGCTCCTACCAGATGGGGGCCAGGTGGTGGAGGGGGGCTGTCCCAGGGTGATTCCAGCCAACAGCACCCTCCCCTCTCTCCTCTGCAGGGTGAGAGTCTGACACAGCCAGCCCACCACGGATTTCAAGCCAGCTCAGTGTTCTTGCCTCGGAGGGCACCACCAGCACGAGGCGCCAGAAAAATCGCACTTGCTCAGATGCGAGAGCAGATGTTGGCCAACTTGAAGACGCTCTAGGGGGGGAGGGAAGGGGGTGGGGAATGAAGTCTCCACCTGGTCTGGGCGCGCCCTGCCTCTGCCCGCCAGCATCTGCTCCCGCCGGCCCAGCAGCTACGTGGAGGGAGAGACACGCGAAGTGGGGCTCCCCCAGCGGCTCGGGGCTGGCTTGCCCTGCTGGCTCCAGGGGTCTCCTGAGGCCTGAGCTTCCTTAAGGGGAACTGATGGCCCCAAGCCCCTTCATCAGGAGCCTGAATGGGGAGCGGCCCCCTGGGGTGGACGCATGGGGGCTGAAGGTTTCTGGGGACACATGGTGTGGGTACCTAGCAGCTCAGGCCTGGGATACAGCACTCAGTTTTACAGTTTCTTCCAAGAGGCAAGCTTTTCCCTTGAGTTTTCAACCAAAAAATAAAGCTGTCAGGATCCGAGAATGTGTCCACTGGCTTGGTGGGACTGACCATTTGGGGGCTGGGTGCCTGGGAAACCTACCCATCAGTACCCTCTCTCCACTGAGCCTTTCACTGGTGCTGTTAAGACTCCTGATTCCAGAAGGGGCCGGCATTATGGTGTTGCAGGTAAAAACTGCTGCCTGCAAGGCTGGCATCCCACTTGGATGCTGGTTCAAGTCCCAGCTGCACTACTTCTGATCCAGCTCCCTGCTAATGGCCTGGGAAAAGCAGCAGAAGATGGCCCAAGTGCTTGAGCCCCTGTTACCCATGTGGAAGACCTGGGAGAGGCTCCTGGTTCTTCAGCTTGGCCCAGCCCTGGCCATTGAGGCCCTCGGGGGAGTGAGACAGCGGATGAAAGATTTCTGATTTTCAGATGAATAAAGACATCTAAAAAAAAAAAATCCAGATTCCAGAACAAAGGATGAAGTGTTCAGACTCAATTGCCTCTGGTTCCCACTGCCACACACCAGTCCCTGCCGCACAGCGGGTGCGTGGTGTGGAAGAAGGAACTCCAGAGCGAGTGGGGAGAGGAAGCCGGCCCTGCCGATGCCCAGCAGCTGGAGGGAAGGGAAGGGGTGGCTGCTTGGATTCGCTGGCTCTTTGCTGTCTTAAGTCACAGCCAAAGGACCCCCTGCTGCTCTGGGTGCCTTGAAAGGTTTTTTTTTTTTTTTTTTTTTTTAAATAGAATTATTTATCTGAAAAACAGTTACAGAGAGGCAGAGAGAGAGAATCTTCCATCCACTGGTTCACTCCCCAGATGGCCACAATGGCCAGAGCCAGGAGTTTCTTCCAGGTCTCCCATGCAGATGCAGGGGCCCAAGCACTCAGGCTATCCTCCACTGCTTTCCCAGGCCATAGCAGAGCGCTGGATCAGAAGTGGAGCAGCTGGGACTCGAACCGGCACCCACGTGGGATGCCGACACTGCAGGCGGTGCCTTTACCTGCTATGCCACAGTCCTCACCATGACCCCATGAGCAATAGACTACTCCATTTATCAAAAGCAACAGAAACTTTGAGGAATTTACCCAAGGTCATGCAACCAAACAGCCAGGGCCACCCGAGCTCCAGCACCCATTTTCTGCTTTTGCAATAATAGCCTTGGGCCATAGCCCGCCAATCACACTAGCCGTGTCGCAAGCTGCAGCACGTAGTGCTTGTCCAAAACACCCCTAAGTCATGTCATGCACCATCAGATACGCATCCACAACTCTGAGAAGTACTCCTCGGGGCACCCACAGGGAACTCGGCCTGGGAGTCTGAATGCAGGAGACGGTTCACCAGGGAAGGCAAGTCCCTGGGGTGCAGGGGGCCTCCTGGGCAGTTCCAAGTGGGATGCAAATGTGCACCCAGGATTTCCAGTCGAGAAAGGAAACTGCAGCTTTCCCTGCCCTGTCTCCCTCCCTCTGCTGATGAAGGGCTGAGCACCGGCAGGAGGGGAGGCCAGTTCTCTGAACTCGAGGCAAATCTGACAGCAACGCTGCGTGCATGTGTGTGTGTGTGTGCGTGCGTGTGCATGCACAAAATGTAAAGAGGGAATGCCTCCATCCAGAAGATGAAAATACTGACACCCACAGCATAGAAAGAGCAATTACAAACGAAAAAAATCATCGAGGCCCCAGGAGCTGACCTGGTACGGGAACCGAGCAGGTGATGCAGAGTGAAGCGGCATGGTGGGGGCGGCCCCTGGGGACGTTCGGCTTCGCTGGTGATCAGTGTGAAGGGAGAGGACGATCCCACCTTCCTCTGCAGTGCTGCATTGTGGGTGTTTACCTAACACCCAGAGGTGGCCCGGCGGCAAGCCCGGTGCCCTCCACTCCTGGGATGTGCACTCCAGTCAGCACCAGCACGGATTTGCTTTTGGCCTTAAACCCTTCACTCCTTTGACCGAATAAGCCCATTCCCGGGACCTTATCCAGAAACCCAGGAGGCTGGGAAGGGAAATAGAAATCAGTACAAAAAAAATCTCAAAATAATTGCATTATTCAAAATGATGAAACAGTACAAAGAGCCACCTGGGAAATGATTAAGTTGCGGTATAGTAACTGGATGCACAATGTTGAACTCAGTTGTCAAAAAGTCCAACATAGGCAACATCTTAACCTGGAAGAAGACTGAAGCAGAGCAGAGAACAGGCCTGCATAAAGACTGTAAGAGGATTGGCTGCCTGGGGCCGATGCTGTGGTGCAGTAGGTTAATCCTCCACCTGCAGTGCCAGCATCCATATGGGTGCCGGTTCTAGTCCCGGCTGCTCCACTTCCTATCCAGCTCTCTGCTGTGGCCTGGGAAAGCAGCAGAAGATGCCCAAGTCCTTGGGCTCCTGCACCCATGTTGGAGACCTGGAAGAAGCCCTTGGCTCCGGATCAGCACAGCTCAGGCCGTTGCGGCCATTTGGGGAGTGAACCAACTTAAGGATCTTTCTGTCTCTCCTTCTCACTGTCTGTAATTCTACCTCTCAAATAAATAAATGAAATCTTTAAAAAAAAAAAAAAAGGCTGGCTGCAGGCTAACGCTGAGAGGGAAACAGAGGGATGGAACCGCTTATCCCCCAAGTGTAGCGACTCTGTAGCCATTCCCTTCTGCTATTATTTACTTGATACGAAGATGGCTCCCTTTGTTGGTTCACACCCCAAATGCCTGCAACAGAGAGGCCTGGCCCAGGCCAGCACTGGGAGGTAGAACTCAACCCAGGGGCCGAGTCACCTGTGCCATCACTGCTGCCCGCCAGCGTCTGCCCTGAGCAGTCAGGAGTTGGAGGTGGGCAGTGAACTTGGGCACCTCCACATGGGACAAGGGTGTCCTAACCGCTAAGCCAAACACGTGCCTGATTCTTCTTTTAAAATTCCCTTTATAATTATCCTCAGGCTGTTTGTCTTGAGAATTTTAAAAAACAGAGTTAGGAAGGGAGGAAGTGGGTCAGCGTGTGGACAGAGGGCATGGATGCCAACAACACGAGGTGTGTCCACACAGCCTTTGGGGGTGCATGGGACGGCAGGGGTGAACCTGCAGGACGTCGTGCCTGAGGAAATAAACCAGACACTAACGCACAGGCACCGTAGGAGCCCTTGGCTCAGAGGCGCCTGGAGCAGTCACTCCACGCACGAGAAAGCCTGGGCGGCTCAGGGGCTGCAGTGGCTGACGTCAGGGACTGGGCTTGGGTTTGGGGAGACACAGGCAGAACTGTGCACCTAGAGATGGTGAGGACGGCAGACTGCGTGTCCTGTGTTGTTTGTTACAAGCAGAAAAAATGGAGAAGGAAAAAGGAAAGAGGCTCGGAAGATGTTTTCTGAGATGGGGTGGGGGGTGGGGGTGAGCTGCGCACACCGGCGGGCAGGACGACCAGGGCAGAGCGGAGGTGGAGGCAAGCTGCCCGGCTGTCCTCCTCGCCCTGAGCTGAGGTCCTGACCCAGTGACCACGTGGTGGTGGACGGCAGCCAGACGTTGCAGCAGAAACGCTAGGGGTGGGGGGGGGGGGGCGCTGCTCTCATTCCCCCACCATCTGAGCGAGGAAGGCAACCGACGCAACCAACGCACATCCGAGGAAAACTGAGTCAGCTCCAGTGATGACCTCGACTTTGGAATATTCTCTGAAGCCAGAGGGAGTGGGCAGCAGGGAGGCCGCTGGGACGCCTCCCAGCCAGGCAGGCCTCCAGGCTTCTGGGCGGCGTGGGGGAGAGCAGTGTCTCACCGGGCCTGCTTCTCTGAGATCACGGACGCCCACATCCGGGAACAGCAGAGTGGCGGCCTCAGGCTGGCTCGCGTCTTCAGGAGCAAAGTCTTAAGGTGACCACGCTGGCTGTGCCAGCAAACCTGGAAACCTAGAGTGGAGGGGGGGGAGTACCAGCAAGTGCCCAGGGACAGGACAGCAGCCCCACCTGGAGGCAGTGGGCGAGCTGTTGGATCCTACCTTTCCCCAGCCACGTGGTCAGGAGGCATGGGGGAGGGAGCGCCCGGGACCCCGGGCTGGGACATCGGCAGGTGAAGTCCACCAGGCCTTGTGAAGGCTCCTTCAACTGCCCAGACAGAGAGGAAGGCGTCAGAGTCTTCACGGGGACACTGCAGGATGTTGATGTCAAAGACCAACAATTATCGCGCAGCAAAGGCAAGGCACTGAGCACGCTCATCTACGCAAAAATCAATGCCAAAGCAACCCAAAAGATAAATCCCACAGGAGCAATTGTGGGAAAGAAGGCCCCAGAACCAAGGGACACGTGCACAGTGGGACGAGGACATCTAACTTCATGAACATTCCGACAGGAGAGAAGACAACTACTGTGGTGGAATAAGAAGGCCATGCCAAGATGGCCGCCTGGCAACAGGCTGTGATTGGATGGCTTCAGAAACTGCCTGGCAACAGGGTGTGATTGGTTAGGGCATAGACCGCCCCTTGACTGGATTGGCTGCCTCAGCTATATAAGCTGCTGTAGCAACTGAAATAAATGAGTCTGCCGGCTGCTAGCCTCTGGCCTGCTTTGACCCAACACGCGGGGTCTGTGTGGTGACTCTGCACCTCTTGCCCCCACCACGCTCCTCCTCTCAGAACGAATCCACAGCAACAAACTACCATCCTCACGGATGTGGAGAATTAACTACTTAGCACCAACACTGTTATCCGGTTATGAGGAGGGAGCCTTCCCTGCAGGGTACAATCACGCAGCCAGGCACGCCCCCATCAAGACAGAACCCAGCAGCATCTGTGCCAACGAAAGCAGCAGAAGCATCCGCGAAACCCTGGAAGCAAACGCCCCCGCCACTGCTCAAGTTTTGGAGGCTGTACCTGATAGAGCAGGCGAGGGGGAAGGCAACACATTTAAGGAGAAAATAAAGGGTGGAATACTTAGGCTTACTCTGGGAAATCCAAGAGAAGCAACTGAAGACTGAGACAGGGCTCAGGTGAAAAAGAAGTGGAACAAGGCGGAGCCGGCCCTGTGGCGCAGCAGGTTAACACCTTGGCCTGAAGGCCTGCATCCCATATAGGCGCCGGTTCTAGTCCCGGCTGCTCCTCTTCCAATCCAGCTCTCTGCTATGGCCTGGGAAAGCAGTAGTAGATGGCCCAAGTCCTTGGGCCCCTGCACCCACATGGGAGACCTGGAAGAAGCTCCTGGCTCCTGGCTTCGGATTGGCACAGCTCCGGCCATTGCAGCCATCTGGGGAGTGAACCAGCGGATTGAAGACCTCTCTCTCTCCCTCTCCCCACCCCTTTCTCTCTCTTCCTCCTTCCCTCCCTCTCTCTGTAACTCTTTCAAATAAATAAAATAAAAAAAGAAAGAGAACAAGGGGCTGGCATTGCGGTGCAACTGGCATCCCATATCAGCGCTGGTTGGAGTCCCAGCTGCTCTACTTCAGATGTGCCTAGGAAAACAGCAAAAGATGGCCCAAGTATCCGGGCCCCTGCACCCACGTGCGAGACCTGGATGGAGTTCCAGGCTCCTGGCTTGAGCCTGGCCCAGCCACAGCTTTTGCAGCCATTTGGAGGAGTGAGCTAGCCAATGGAAGATTTCTCTCTCTCCCTCTTTCCCTCTTTCCCTCCCTCGCTTCCTCCCTCCCTCTCTCCTTCCCTCTCTTTCCCACCTCTCCCTCTCCTTCCAACTCTGCTCTTCAAATAAATAAATCCATAAACACAAAGTAATAGAGCAAAACAAACAGCCTTCCTACACCCAAACAGCAAAGAGGAACATTAACCGAAGAAAATATCCCTTTTCAATAGTACCCCAGAGAAATCCAACTCCCAGAAATAAAAGCAGCAAAATACATACAATCTGCAGGGCTGCCCGGGGTGCCTGGCACAAAGGCAAATTCTGCACCCAGGAAGAGTCCTGTCGGAGCACAGCCAGTTTCCCCCGAGGAGAGGCTGCCCTGCCCGCTCAGACCCCTGCTCCCTTGCCGCAGGTTCAGTGCGTGCCGGCCAGCAGGGTTGCATCTGTCGGAGGAGCAACTTTCTGAGTTCATGATTAGAATCTTGTAGGGGGCCGGCGCCACGGCTCACTAGGCTAATCCTCCACCTTGCGGCGCCGGCACACCGGGTTCTAGTCCTGGTCAGGGCGCCAGATTCTGTCCTGGTTGCCCCTCTTCCAGGTCAGCTCTCTGCTGTGGCCCGGGAGTGCAGTGGAGGATGGCCCAAGTGCTTGGGCCCTGCACCCCATGGGAGACCAGCAGAAGCACCTGGCTCCTGCCTTCGGATCAGCGCGGTGCGCCGGCTGCAGTGGCCATTGGAGGGTGAACCAACGGCAAAGAAAGATCTTTCTCTCTGTCTCTCTCACTGTCCACTCTGTCAAAAAAAAAAAAAAAAAAAAAAGGAACCTTGTAGGACCGGCTGGACCACTCCCTCAATTCAGGGAATTCCTTTTGATAAGGGACAGACAAGGACACCTCGGTCCAAGGGAGACAGACAGAAGCCGTGTCCCGCCCTTGCATGATAGGGTTCAGTCTCTTCGGGGTGGAAATGGAAATGGAACCCTGGCCCGAGCCGGTGGGAACCCAGAATGGCGTGGCTCCTCTGGAGGGCGACTTGGCGGCTTGTTAAAAGGTGAACACAAACTGGCCAGATGGCCCAGCCATTCTGTTCCTGGGTGTCCACCCCGAGAAATGAAGGTGTGCTCACACAGAGGCCTGCAAATGCCCACTGAGTGAGGAAGGCCCATGCCAGCGGTGGTCTGCCCACACCACGGGACGTGACGCGGCAGCGACAAGGAAGGGTGCACCCCGCGTGCTGCAGTGCCGACAGATTCCACATGCATGGCGCTAAGTGAAAGGAGCCACATGCGACAGACAAGGCCGTGTGTGGTTCCGTTTGTGTACTGCACGTGTCAGACACAGAGTGGGCTGGTGAGTGTGTGGGGCTGGAGGGAGAGACAGGCAGCGACTGCGAGTGGGCACAGGGAAAGTTGTCGGGACGACAACTTTGCAACTCCATACAGCCAAGAAATGGAAACGCTTCAGACGGGAGGTTTTTACAGTACATAGATGTGTTACAGACCAAACCTGTCCATAAATTCAGTCTATGTATAACATGACCTTAGTAAAAACGCCGCAGGGCAGGCACTGTGGTAGAGGGAGTTAAGCCCCCTCTTGGGACACCCCCATCCTACATCGGAGTGGCAGGGATCGAGTCCTGCCTCTGCTTCTGATCCTGCTTCCTGCCAATGTGCACCCCGAAAAGTAGCAGGTGACAGCTCTAGTGCTTGAAGCACCACCTCCCAAGTGGGAGACCCAGATGGACGTCCACGCTTGGGCATTTGGGAAATCAGCCAGTGGATGCAAGCTCCCTCTGTCACTCTATCTTTTAAGTAAATGAAAATAAGTAAGTGAACTTATAAAATATAATAAAAATACTCCAGAGGGATATATGTGCATTTGTGGGTATATATTAATACATAGTTTTTTAATTAAAATAGACAGACTGATTCTAAAGTTCTCTGAATTAAAACACATACACACTGGGGTTGGCGCTGTGGCACAGGAGGTTAATCCTCCACCTGCAGTGCCAGCAGCCCATATGGGCACAGGTTCTAGTCCTGGCTGCTCCTCTTCCAGTCCAGTTCTTTGCTGTGGCCTGGGAAATCAGTAGAGGATGGCCCAAGTCCTTGGGCCCCTGCACACATATGGGAGACCTGGAAGAAGCTCCTGGCTCCTGGCTTCGGATTGGCACGGCTCCAGCCGTTGTGGCCATTTGGAGAGTGAACCAGTGGAAGGAAGACCTTTCTCTCTGTGTCTCTCTTTCACTGTCTATAACTCTGACTTTCAAATAAATAAATAAAATCTTAAAAAAGAAACCACATACTCAGGGGCCAGTGCTGTCTACCTGTGGTGCCAGCATCCCATGTGGGCACCAGTTCGAGTCCCAGCTGTTCCATTCCCAATCCACTCTCTGCTATGGCCTGGAAAAGCAGCAGAAGACGGCCCACGTCCTTGGGCCCCTGCACCCGTGTTGGAGACCTCAAAGAAGCTCCTGGCTCCTGGCTTTGGATCGGCACAGCTCTGGCTGTTGCAGCCATCTGGGGGAGTGAACCAGTGGATGGAAGACCTCTCTCTCTCTCTGCCTCTCCTCTCTCTGTGTAACTCTTTCAAATAAATACATTTTTAAAAACAACAACAACAAAACACATACACAATAACCAGAAAATTTCTGAGAAAACCAATGAAGAACTAACTCTTAGATACTCAATCATATTATGATGCCCTAGAAATTAAATCAGCATTGGCCTGACAAGTGCTGTGTGTGCATATGTACATAAAACAACACAATGACACAGAAGATACAGTCCACACACACACACACACGTTACACACCAGGAGCCTCGTAGTAACTAGAGAGACTTCATTTCAGGGACAGCTGTTGCCTGTGGCTGAGCCACCGTTCCGATCAGTGTCTGACTTTGAGTCCTGTCTCTGCCCTGCGACTACAGGCCCAGGACGCAGCACTGACGGCTCCAGTAGTTGGGTTCTTGCCACCCGTGTGGGAGACCTGGACTGAATTCCTGGCTCCTGGCTTCAGCCCCAGCCCTGGCCATTGCAGTCATCTGGGGAATTCATCAGTAGCTGGGAACTCTGTCCATCTGTATTTCCTTCTCTCTCTGCCTCTCAAATAAAAAAAGCAAAAACAACTTCCTCTCTGTACTTCTGTCTCTGTGCCCCAACACCAGCTCCTGTATGTCTAGAGCTGTACTGAGAGGTCCCCTATTTAAAGTACAAAGAATCTAGGCTCTTAGGATACGCCCAGAGCTGAGCATCATCACCACAGTCAACTGTACACCACGTTCATTACCGTCCCAAAGGAGGCGCTCTCCCCCGAGGCATCGCTCCACGCCCCCTTCCTTCCCTCCTGCCCGTCTCCGGTAAGCACCAGCCCACTCTGTCTCTGTGATTTGCCTGTTCTGGACACTTTGTGGAAGTGGAACCACGCGCTACGTACATGCTCTCAAGGCTCAGCGGAGTAGCAGTGGGCGCTGGTGCCTCATGCCTTGTGTCACCTTGTTCCCAAAGTAGGGCCAGGGGATCCCAGTATACCGTGGGCGGTTAGGAAGTGTTACAGTCTCCAGAACTACTATTCATATATATCCCATTAGCTGCACATTTTAAAAAAGGATTTATTAGTTGCTTCAGAGGCAGAGCGAGAGGGAGGGAAACACATAGAGACCAGCCTTCCATCTGCCGGTTCACTCCCCAAATGTCCATAATAGCCAGGTCTGGGCCAGGCCGAAGCCAAGAATCCCCAGCCCCACCACGTCTCCCATGAAGGTGGCAGGCACCCAAGTACTTGGGCCGCCTTCCGCTGCCTCCCAGGCACATTAGCAAGGAGCAGGATGGGAAGTGGAGGAGCGGGGACTCGAACCAGAGCTCATGTGGGAGGTTGGCGTCTTGAGTAGTGGCTTAGCCTGTGCTGCACAACACCTGCCCCTACTGTATACATTTCTACAACCAAAAATACACAGCTAAGATATAGAGCCAGAGAGCAAAGAAAACAAAGGCAGGCAAGGAGGAACAGGAACACAGAGCAAGCGGCAAACAAGCAGCGGCCATGCTACCAACGACACTGAACGCAAATGAACTGAACTCGCCACCTGAGACTGAGGTGCCCCCACCCCAAACACAGAGAAAAACACAACCCACCTTTATGTTATGTCAAAGACCTGTCTTTTAAATGTGAAACCTGGGGCAGGCATGAAGCCTAGTGGTTAAGATGCCAAGACTCCTGTGTCCCATGTCAGAGGGCCCTGGACCAAGCCCCAGCAGTGCCCCGGACTTCACTTCCTAACACAGGCTCTGCTTAGGTCCTTGCTGTGCACATGAGACCGGGACTGAACTCAGGGCTCCCGGCATTAGCCCAGCCCAGCCATGGCCTTTAGAGGAACCTGCAGGTACAGCAGTGGACAGGAGAGCTCTCAGATAAATAATGTAAAAATGTATAAAAATACAGGGCTGGCACTGTGGCGTAATGGGTAAAGCCGCCACCTGCAGTGCCAGCATCCCATACAGGTGCTGGTTCAAGTCCCAACTGCTCCATTTCCAATCCAGTTCCTTCTAATCCAGTTCTCTGCTTTGGGCTGGGAAAGCAGCGGAAGATGGCCCAAGTCCCTGGGCCCCTGCACCTGCATGGGAGACCCCAAGGGGGCTCCTGGCTCCTGCATTCAGACAGGTGCAGCTCCAACCGTCGTGGCCAACTGTGGAGTGAACCGGCGTATGGAAGACCTTGTTCTCTAACTCTTTCAAATGTGTTTCTGCAGGATTCCTCCTTCCATGCCCCGCCCACTCAATCTCGAGCTGGCGCCTACCCAATCAGATCAGGGAGGCCTTGGCCCTGAGGCTGGGGCCTGGCAGGTAAATTGGAAGGAATCTTGGAGCCCCGTTCCACCAGTGTCTCCCACGACCCATGACTCACTTTACCAGGGAACGCGCCTCCCGGCCAGCTCCCCATCCGGGAGAAAGAAAGAATAAAACAGCAGTTTTCCTTTTTCAGCAACAATTTATTTAAACCAGACGTTGCAAACAATGGTTTCCTTAGCAACCTCCATCCCATTTTCTTGGAATACAAATCACTCTCCTGTCACAGGCCTGTCCTTTCCCAGACAACCTAAGGTCATTTGGAAATCTTGCTGGAAATGGACAAATAGAGTCTTCATAGAGGTCAGGGGCTATGTGAGTGCAGGAAATTGTGGGTCAAAGGTCAGAGGCAGGGCACGTCCACGGGCAGTAAGGCCACCTGGCACTGACACATCTACTTTCAAAGTTTGCCAGTTTGGTCAGTTTTCTGATGGGCGCGAGGGGAAATGCACCATCCCCCAACCACAAACGTAACACGTTTTAGACGGTGTTGACCTGCGTGATCAGTTTCAACACATCCAAGTCAGGTGCCTGGCCTCAGGGGCCTCCCTTCTGCCCGCCACACTCAGTCCGCCCCTCAGCCCAGAATGGAGCCAGGCCTGCCTCCTCCCCGAAAGGGCATGGGACCAAATCCGTTGCCTCGCTGCAGCCCAGTGCCTGTGTCACACTGTCCCCAGTCGGGGTCCCATGCTCAGAAGGGGCCCTGTGTTCGCAAAGCTGTTCTGCCCCTGCCACCTGGAATCTTCTTCGTTTTGAACGAGGGACCCTGCATTTTCACCTCGCGCTGTGTCCCACCTGCGAAGCCGCGGTTCCCGCTTCACAGCCCCTTGTCGCCGGCTCTCAGGCAGCTGGAGCAGGTCAGGATTTCCAGGCAGGCAGGGACCGGCCAGCCAAGGGGCCACCAAACCAGAGCACCCATTTCGAAGCCACTCCCAGCCCCATTTGAGTGAGGAGCAGCCCGCCTCTCAGGAGCAGGTCCACTTCACGTAACCGCGTCATCAATGGCGACACGAGCGGCCAGTGCCGAAGGGCCAGGATGCCCTGTCCTAACCAGACCCCTGCCCACTGCCCTCCTGGCGCAGCCCGGCAAGGAGGCCCGTCCTGAGCAGCACAGGCCCCACAGTGCTGGGGCGTCTCCCAGGCAAGAGCAGGGGTGGTGTTTGCACTCAGCAGTTGGCCCCAGGGACTCAAAGCCACAACCCAACCCAGTCCCCTCGGTGCCAAGCAGCCTGGGCGGTGGGACGGCCGTTCCCAGCTGCGCTCAGGGATCCAAGAGCCCCTTCTTTTCCTGCGAAGTCACTTTTGGGGTTCCATGAAGGAAGTGGGGACAGCGAGAGGAAACCACAGAGCCACCAGACGAACAGCGGATCACCCTAGGGCGCAGGGGCAGGCAGCAGGGGCTCCGCAGGCCACGCGTCACCCTGAAGCCCCCCTGGGGACCTGTGTCCTTCATCCCGTCCAGTAAAGGACGCCGCAGTGGCTCAGGAGGTGAAGCCCGGGGACCAAGACTAGCCAGCCAGCCAGGCAGGACGTGGCCAGCCGCACCCCACCGCCCTGGGGGCCTGTTGCTTCTGCAGGGCCTACAGCAGGGAGCGGCTGCGGTGAGCCAGGCCTGAGGCTCCCCCACTTCAAATGCCGGCAGGTATGGCCTGATCATGTGTCCTTGGGAACATTCTTTTACCCAGAACACCAAGGAGGAAGAGAGAGTAAGGGCCATCCATTTCGGCGTCTCTGAAAACCACTCTGCAAGAGAGTGGCAGGACCCCAGCGCTGAGGTCCTCAGCTCCGGGCACTTAAACCTTGGCTGTCTCCCTTTCCTGCTGGGGCCCCAAACTCTGCCTCCACAACCTTTCGCTTCAAAGGCTAAGTTTCAAGCCAGAACAAATCCCCAAGCTCTGCTGGCCCCGGCACCGCTCCCTTTGCCCTAGCTAGGAAGACGGGGCACAGACGGAGCCCCTGCTCAGCCAGGTTGAGCTGGCAACACCCAAAGAACCCACAGACACGGGCCCTGGGCTAGGGGGTCCCCTCTGTCACTCAGTGACCACCCTGGGAGCCCATTACGCCCTGAAACCTTCTGGGAACACTTAAGGCCCTGGGCCGGCGCTGTGAGAGGGATTAAATCAACTGAGAAGAGACATGTTTTTCCAATTACTTATAAACCACCCATGTTGGAACTTTTGCAAAACTGGCCGGTTGCTTTCCCATTACCCAAGATCCCTCATTCTTTCTCCATAAATAATTTCACAAGGTTTTCAAGCAAATTCGGTGCTAAAGGCTCATGACTGGGGGATAAACAGGGTGGTCGTGGCGAAATGCCTCCCCAGAAAGGCCGAGGCTAGGTGCTGTATCCTCCGTGAGCTGTGCCATGAGGGAGTGCACGGCAGTGGAATTGCTCCTTCCAGCACCGCCCACCCGGGCTCGTTAGATGCATGGCACCGTGTGCGATGACGTGTGTGTTTGAATTGGATATACATTAGGCTACACACACACGGTTTAACAGACTTTTCCCACTGACGTTTCTTTCCCATGCCAAGTCTGGGCCAGTCTGCCAAACTGCAGAGGCCGGGATTCTGGGGCCAACAAGTTCCCTCTCCTTAAAGGGCCCTCCACCAGCCAGTGCGGAGGAGAACGTGGACGAGGGAGAAACGCCGTTGTCACGCCTACGGCAGCAAAGCAGGTCTCGCCGTGGGCAGGGCAGCTCCGGGGACACTAATTACAGCAGGAAGCACACCCATCAGCACACGGCGAGTGGCTGCAGAGGATGGCCCAAGTGCTTGGGCCACTACTACTCATGTGGGAGGCCCGGATGGAGTTCTGGGCTCCCAGCTGCAGGCTGGCCCAACCCTGGCTGTTGTGGGCACTGGGGGAGTGAACCAGATATTCAAACACTGAGCTAGGCGTTGTCATGGAGGGAGTTGCAGATGTAATTAAAGATTCCAAATCACGTGACCTGAACGTGGGGGCGGGAGGCAACCTCATTACCTGTTACACCTGAGCTTGGAGGACACCCGGGACAGCAGAGACTGCACGCTCAACAAGACGGAGGCACCCCCAGTTTGCAGCTGGCCAGGAAGCACGAGCCGAGTCCCAGGGCGGCCAGCCGCTGATTTCTGCCCGCAGCCTGCAAGCCCACTCCTCCCGGGGCGCCCTGCGAAGGCCTCAGCCGCTCCCACCCGCATTTCAGCTGCGTGAGGTCTGAGCAGGGAGCTCGGCGGGCTGGCCTGTTGACCCCTTTTAAGTCGCTACATTTGAAGTTGTTTGTTACACAGCACAGAGCCCTGGCTGTCACACTTACCCAATATGCTGCTGTGTCCTCCAGGGGCTCTCCAGGCAACAAGGACGCTGTCCAGGGCCACACTGGGCTCCCGAGGGGAGGCAGACACAGCACTCCTCGCTACAGGAGCCAGGTGATAGGTGAGGAGAGGGCCGGCCGTGGAATGACAGCTGCTGGCTAAGTCCTGGCCTCCCAGGCCCTTCGTGGTCTTCCCAAGGGTAACATTCTACGGCCGTGAGCAGCGCCATGGACGACATTACCTGATGCCCTGGCCAAGGCCGGGTGCAGGTTTTGCGGCTGCAAAGTCACTCTTTCTATCTCTGCCTTTCTAGTCCGGCGGGGAGGGTTTTCCCTCCGCCCTCCAGCGCCCCCACCTGGAGGCCTCCATCCACGCGTGGCAGTCCCGAACCCTCCCTCGGGCATCTCTAGCCCAGGGAGCTGGGTCTCTGCGGCTGCCCTAGCTGGGTGGTTGCAGGAACCTCCTGAGGACTTCCTAAGAGCTTAGATTTTCCGGAGCTCACCCACGTGGATGCCAAAACGCTGTTGGTGAGGCTGGGTCACCTTGAGTCCTACTTGGGGGATGCCCAGGCTCAGCCATACCCCGGCAGTCGTCGCTGGTGAGCCGTGTGCCGGCTGCAGCAGGAAGGCCCCAGGTCAGGCCTGACTCTGATGCACTCCCTAAAACAGGCGGCGCCTGCTGGATGATAGCCTCCGGTCGACCTTTCCCAAATTCACCGAACCTGGGTTAGGTGCTGAGACCCTTGGACCTGCTCCTCCCCTCCCCTGGTTGGCGGCGAGGAAGGGGAGTTTAGGAGTCTGTTTCTCAGGGCTGCTTACATCTTTCTTGCCCGTATCACATGTCCGGCCCTCAGATCAGGGACAGAAGCAGAGTGCAGCCCCTGGGTTGCTGCCCGTGATGTGGGGAGCCGATGCCTCGCTTCACGAGCCCCACAGGTGGAAGGAGTCTGGCTCCGAGTGGACTGTACCAGAGCCTCCCCCTGACATGTAGATGACCTGTCGCAGTGGGTTTTGCATGTTCGTCCGAAGGGGCCCAAGGGCAGACGAGGCAGGCAGAAAGCCCCTCCCCCAACAAGATGTCCGCACCCCAGTCCTAGAAGCTGTTTCCTTACCTAGCGAGAGGACCTTGGTGGGTGTGATGACGTTAAGGGCTGAGAGAGGGGGAGAGTAGCCGGGCTTACCCAGGTGAGCTCCATCTAACCGTGAGTTCTTCAAAGCAGATGGGGGAGGGGCCGGCACCGTGGTATAGGGGATAAAGCGGCCACCTGTGATGCTGGCATCCCATCTGACTGCTGGTTTAAGTCCTGTTCCCATCCTGCTAATGCACCTGGGGAAGCTGCAGAAGACAGCCCATGTCCTTGGGCCCCTGCACCCTTGTGGGAGACCCAGGGGAAGCCCCTGCTTTCAGTATGGTCCAGCCCTGGCATTTCTAGCCATCTGAGGCGTGAACCAGCAGATGGAGGATTTCTCTTTCTCTCTGTGTATCTCCTCCCTCTGTAACTCTGCCCTTCAAATAAAGAAATAAGTCTTTAAATTTTTTTTAACAAAGCACAGAGCGTGCTGGGCTTGAAAACATTTTATTTTAGGGCCCTCTGCAGGCTGCCTGGATTCCAGTGAGCAGCTTTGTGCACACCTTATTGAACCTCTCTGACCTCAGATTATCCTCAGAGACCAGAAATAAGGCTCAGAGAGATGAACTTGCCCAAGGTTATTCAGTTTAAAAACAAAACAGACCGAGGTTCACGATCAGGTACAGGGGCTGGTGCTGTGGTGGAGCAGGGACACTGGCAACCTGGATGGGCACAGGTTCAAATCCCGGCTGCTCCACTTCCAATCCAGCTCCCTGCTAATGTGCTTGGGAAAGCAGCAGAAGATGGCCAAGTGCTTGAGCTCCTGTATCCACATGGGAAACCCAGAGGAGACTCTTGGCTCCTGGCTTTGGCACGTCCCAGCACCAGCTGCTGCGGCCATTTGGGGAGTGAACCAGGAGATGGAAGACTTCTCCCTCTCTCTCTGTAACTGACTTTCAAGTAAATAAAATAGATCTTAGAAAAAAAAATCTGGTTGCCAAATCCAGCATTATCTGCTCCCTCCAGCAGCAGCCTGGCCACAATAGGCAAAGCTCCCAGGTGGAGAGAGTAGGAAACTTCGCACGGCCCCTTGGCTTGATTCTGCGGCTTTTCATTCTGGTCCCTCGCTGGCTGGCTTCCTGTTTCTGACCAGCTGCACAGGCAGCCAAGCTGCCTGGAGCAGAGAGACCAGCAGGGGGTGCCAGCACCCACGCGAAAAGCCCATCAGCTTCCAGAGGAGTGAACGTCCCGTCACCAAAGCAGAGTGTCCCTAACAACACGGGGCACCTACTGGGTCATGACCTGTCTCTGGCCTGCTGGCCGGATGCCCTTGGACAAAGGACTTCATCCCCATGGTTGCAGTTTTGACAGCTGTACAGAGGTGGGGGCAAGGTGGTGAGGAGCCACATCTCCCAGGGTCACTGTCACAATCAAAGGAAGTACCATGGGGGAAGGCGTCTCGCACGGTCCCTGGCACATAACTTTTAGTTGAATTTGCAACTTGTTTTTTTTAAGAAAAAGATTAATTTAATTAAAAGGGAGAGAAAGCGAGGGAGGGAGGGAAAGACAGAGATCTTGTATCCATTGGTTCACTCCCCAAATGCCTGCTATAGCTAAGGCTAGGCCGGGCCTAATCCAAAAGCCAGGAACTCCGCCCAGGTCTCCCACATGGGTGGCTGCAATGCCAGCATGTGGGCCACCAGCTGCCGCCTCCCAGGTGCACCCACCAGGAAGCTGGATTGCAAGCAGAGTTGGGACTCGATCCCAGGCACTCTGGTGTAGGACATGGGTGTCCCAAGCAGTGCTTTAACCCACTGTGTCACGATGCTGGCCCTGAATGTGACACTGAGAGGTTCTCATGGGCCTAGCATTTTAGGTTCTGCCTAACTCACATAAGTCCTTTTGTGGAATCAGCTGTATCGTTTCCCCCGACCCCTTTATATTCAAGTCTTCCTTCTGTGCTTCAGAGTAGGGGACCCAAGACTCCAGCCGGCACCATTGGGCTCATCAGGTCCATTAAGACAGCACAGGATGGAGGCCACCGCGTGGGACGCCAACATCCCCCATCAGAGCACTGGTTCCAGTCCCAGCTGTTCTGCCTCTGATCCAGCTGCCTGCTGATGCATCTGGGAACACAGCACGAGATGGCTCAGCACTTGAGCCCCTGCCACCCCTGTGGGAGATCAGATGGAGTTCTGGGTTCCAGGCATCGGCCTGGCCCAGCCCCGGCTGTTTGTGGCCATTTGGGTAGTGACCCAGCACACGGAAGAGTTCTCTGTCACTCTGCCTTTCAAATCATCTCTAAAAAAAAGTCCCACAATGCTTGATCCGAAAGGTTGTCTAGGCCTGGCCTGTGGAGGGACTCCTTTCATTAGAAAACTGCAGTGGGTCAAGTGCAGACTCAAGAACACCACACCCTTGCCTGTGCATTTCCTCTGTCTTACCAACTGCCCACCTGTGTGGTGCTGGGCAGGCTCAGAGAGAAGTAACAGAGGGCCGGCATTGTGGTGCCGTGGGTTAAGCCTCTGTGGCACTAGAATCCCATATGGGCACTAGTTCGAGTCTCGGCTGCTTCATTTCTGATCCAGCTCCCTGCTAATGCGCCTGGGAAAGCAGCAGAGGATGCCTCAAGTACTTGGGCCCCTGCCACTCACTTGGGAGACCTGGAAGAAGCTCCTGGCTCCTGGCTTCAGCCTGGCCCAGTCCCAGCCACTGTAGCCATTTGGGGAGTGAACTAGCAGATGGAAGCTTTCTTTCTCTCTCTTCTCCCTCTGTAACTCTTTCAAATAAATGAATAAATACATCTTTTTAAAAAAACCCACAGAACTAAAAAAAATCCATGAATAAGATAGAAAAGAGATGAGTATGAGGATCATAGCTCTGGAAGCCCCCCCGCCAGGCAGAGCCCCCGCCGCTCTCAGAACAACTCCTGTAACTAGAGACCTGCGCTCGGGACGGGGGTCTACCAGCCGCCACCCACTGCACGGGCTGACTTCCAAGCCCGGGGTCGGAGGGGAAGCGACAGCCCCAGGACTGGACCCCACTGTGGCAACCTTGCTGTCTCTCTTGTCCTGAGCAGGCAGGGCCAAGGGGGCAGTGTTCTTTCGCACAAGATACTTGCTAAATGTAGGTCACCAGGGATGAACAGGCACTTCCCTTTCATTCTTGCCAACAGGCACCGTTTGGATGTGGCCTGAGGTTTGGCCAAGAGAGTCCTACCCATTTGGTGATCCTCAGATGGCACAGTTGTGGCCCTTGTAACGTGTAGGCGACTCCACACGCAGTGGCTTCCACTTCCCATTTCTATTTAACCAGCTCATCCAGAAGCAGCTCAGATCAGACAGTCAGTTCTCTCTTGTGGTCATTCCTGAAGCACAGGGACTTTGCTGTAATATTGAAGCTTTACAAGAACATGCAACAGAAAGAAGCAATCTACAGCCAGCTCAATGAGGGTTTCGTTTTTTCTTTTTTGGGTAATGTAAAGCAGTTCCAAGAAAAGTGACATCACAGGCTAGGTTGCTGATCTTCAGTTCTTAGAAAAGAGCTCATTTCAGAAGGGAAGCCGCACGCCGGAGTGCACAGGCCTGCCGTTGTCTGGTGGGCGGTGCTGGCTGCTCGGCGCTGGGTTGGCACCAGCGAGCTAAAACCTCTGATGCCTTTTCATTCGGTGATGTCAAGGAGGAAGCACGAACCGCAACAGTGAGAGTTGTTAACATGCAGAGGAACCACACAGCTGGCTCCTGCTTCCAGCCTGGAGGGAAATTCAGCCGCTTCGGGGACTGCTGGAAAAAAACACCTGGCTCCCTCCTTCCCCACGGCCATGCTCCCGAGACCGCTTACTGCCCAGGCATCAAGGTCAGCCCCAGCACGCCCTTCTAGCCGGGCATCAAGTACCAGAAGCTGGGCGAGCACACACTGGGCAGGACATGGTGCCGCGGTTCTCGGCAGCTGGCGGCAGTTTTCTAGCAGAAAAACAGGCTTAGGGTAAGGAGTGGAACAGCAGCAGGACAGAGCAGACCAAGATCTTAGGGGATCTACCACACTCCCGGTTCAAGGACTACTACTGGAACCCCCTGATACTTTTATGACAAAGTTAAACCAAAAAACATTATTTGAGGGGCCAGCGCTGTGGTGTCGTGGGTTAAACTGCGGCCTGCAGTGCTGGCATCCCATGTGGGCGCCGGTTTGTGTCCCGGCTGCTCCACTTCTGATCCAGCTCCCTGCTAATGTACCTGGGAAAGCAGTGGAGGATGGCCCAAATGCGTGAGCCCCTGTACCCACTTGGGAGACCTGGAACAAGCTCCTAGCTTCTGGCTCCGGACCAGCCCAGCTCTGGCCGTTGCAGCCATTTGGGGAGTGAACCAATGGTTGGAACATCTCTCTCTCTGTCTCTCCCTTTCAAATAAATAAATAAATAAATAAATCTTTAAAACACATTATTTGAGAATCAGAGACAGAGAAAGCCAGTTTCCATCTTGCAAGGGTGGGGGTTGGATGGGTCCCAAATCTGAGAACACAACCCATGTCTCCCACGTGGGTGGCAGGAACCATTATTTGAGCCATCAGCACTGCCTCCCAGGGAGTTGGAGTCAGGAGCAGCAGCCAGGCATCAAATCCTGGCACTCCCACGGCAGACACGGGCGTCCTAACTGCATGGAATGTGGTGTTGTCCATGGGACCCTGGAACAGGAGAGGACATGAGGGAGAAACTAAAAAATCTGACTGCAGTGCAGGCTTGGATTAACAACTAACCTCAGCAGAGGCCCACGAATTGTAATAAATGCCCTTACTTGTGTAAGAGGGTAATGACGGGGAAGTTGGGTACTCGTGTATGGGAACACTTTATACTGTTGTTGCATTTCCCATAGGTCTAAAACTTTCAGAATAAAGTGTATGCACACATCCACAAGGGTACTTCAGAAAGTTCATGGAAAATGGAATTAAGAGTTTATTTTGGTACAAAAAAATTTTTTTTAAATCCATGCACTTTTTTTCTTAATCCACATTTCCATGAACTTTGTGGAAGACCTCTTGTAGGCAGAGATGTCAAATTTTTTTGGTCCCAACATAAATTTATCTTCTAATTCCATCTTCCCATCAACTTTCTGAAGTATCCTTTTTTTTTTTTTTTTTTTTTTTTTTTTTTTTTTTGTGACAGGCAGAGTGGATAGTGAGAGAGACAGGGAGAAAGGTCTTCCTTTTGCCGTTGGTTCACCCTCCAATGGCCGCTGCGGCTGGCGCACCGCGTTGATCCAAAGGTAGGAGCCAGGTGTTTCTCCTGGTCTCCCATGGGGTGCAGGGCCCAAGCACCTGGGCCATCCTCCACTGTACTCCCGGGCCACAGCAGAGAGCTGGCCTGGAAGAGGGGCAACCGGGACAGAATCCGGCGCCCCGACAGGGACTAGAACCTGGTGTGCCGGCGCTGCAGGCGGAGGATTAGCCTAGTGAGCTGCGGCGCCGGCCCAAGTATCCTTGTATTTCAAAGGATGCAAGGGAGAACTTGCTGCTCCTCCCAGCAACAACAATTTAGCACCTGCTGTCTGCCTGGCACCGTAATGAGCGACTTACACAGCACCTTCACTGACTCCTCACATCCACCTGTACCGTGAGCTGTGCAGGCTGTGCATCTCAGATAAGGAAACTGAAGAACGGAGAGGTCGGGACCACGCTCATAGTCACACAGGAAGTTGAACAACAAGGGGGGGCGTTGTAGACAGGTGAAGCTGCCACTCGGGAACCCTGCATCCCATACTGGAGCGCCTGGTTCAAGTCCGGGCTACCTTCTAGCCAAGTTCCTGATGATGAATGTCCTGAGCAACAGCAGGTGATGGCTCAAGAGCTTGAGGTCCTACCACCCCCATGGGACGCCTGGGGGCAGTTCTGAGCTGGCTTCAGCCTGGCTCAGCTCTGACTACTGCAGGCATCCGGGGAGTGAACCAGCAGGTGGAAGATCTTTCTGTCATTCTGCCTTTCAAATAAAAGAACTTTTTTTTTTTTTAATAAATGAAATTTAGCAACAAATTAAGGGTCCACTCAGGTCTACAGGCCTGCAAAGCTCCCATTAAAGCTCAGCTATTGGGCCAGTGCTGTGGCACAGCAGGTTAAAGCCCTGGCCTGCAGTGCCAGCATCCCAGAGGGGTGCTGGTTTGAGTCCTGGCTGCTCCACTTCCAATTCAGCTCCCTGATAATGCATCTGGGAAAGCAGCGGAGGACGGCCCAATTCCTTGGGCCCATGCACCCATGTAGGAGACCCGGAAGAAGCTCCTAGCTCCTGGCTTCGGATCGGCTCAGCTCTGGCCATTGCGGCCATGTGGGGAGTGACCAGTGGATAGAAGACTTCTCTCTCTCCGTTTCTACCTCTCTTTGTAACTCTCCCTTTCAAATAAATATAAAATAAAAGCTCAGCAATATTGGGGTGGGCATTTGGCACAGTGCTTTAGACACCATTTTAGATGTCTACGTCCCACAAGGGAGCGCCTGGCTTCAAGTTCTGGCTCTGCTTGATTCTAGCTTCCTGCTAATGTGCACCCTAGGAGACAACAGCTGATAGCCCACGTACTTGGGACCCTGCCACCCATGTGGGAGGCCTGAATTGAGCTTCAGGATTGTAGCTTTGACCTGCTCCAGCCCTGGCTGTTGTGGGCACTTGAAGAGTAAACTAATGAGTGGAAGATCCGTCTCTGCCTATGTCTGTGTCTCGTCTCTGTCTGTGTTTTTGGAAAAAAAAAAAAAAAAGAGAGAGAGAGAGAAAACCAAAACGTGACCAATATTGCCTGAAAAATCTCATGTTGCCAACAAAACAGGCTTCAAATGTCAGTGAACCCAGACAAGTAATAAAAACAATGTAAAAACACGACACAAGCAAGGCACCAACACCACCAAATGCTGGTCGGGGTGTGGGGCAACCTTCATCGCTGGTGGGCATGTGAAACGTTCCCAATACAGCCGGCGGCTCCTCCCAGGCCAAGCAGAGGTCTAGCTGTGACCCAGCGATTGCACTCCCAGCCGTTACCCCGGTGAGTACAGAATCTGTACGCAAAGGTTTGCAGCGGCTCCGCTCATAGTCATGCAAGACTGCAATCAAACAAGATGGCCTTTGGTGGGTGAGCTGGCTGAACAAATCCACACATCAGGGGCATCCCTCAGCAAAAAAAAATAAATAAAAATAAAAAAAATATACGAATGGCAAAGACAGAGTAAACATAAATGCACACTAGGTCAAAATTTGAAAAACTCCAAACTCTATGACCCAACTGCAGGATATTCTGGGAAACACAAAATTGTAAAGACAGTTAAAAAAAAAAACCAGGGCCGGCATTACCGTGCAGTGGGTTACACTGCTGCCTGCAACGCTGGCAGCCCCATAGCTGAGTGTCGGTTGAATCCTGGCTGCTCTGCTTCCAATTCAGGTCCCTGCTAATGAGCCTGGAAAGTCAGCAGAGGATGACCCAAGTGCTTGGGCCCCTGCCAGCTATGGGGGAGACCTGGATGGAGTTCTAGGCTCCCAGCTTTGGCCTGGCCCAGCCCTAGCTGCTGTGGCCGTTTTGGGGGTGTGAATCAGTGGATGGATGATCTCTTTCTCTGTTTCCCTCTCTAACTCTGCTTTTCGAATAAACAAATAGCAAATCTTTTTATAATCAGTGGTTGCCAAGGGTTGGGGGTGGGAGGAAGGATGAGCAGATGAGGAGTCTGGAAGATTTTTAGGACTATCAAACTACTCTGTAGGACACGGTCAGGGTGGGGACAGGGCCTTCTGTGTTTGTTAAAACCCACAGGATGAACAACACACAGAACTCCACTGTAAGCGATCAGCTTTAGTTAGGAATGCGTCAGTGTAACACTCAGTGTCATCAAGGTAGCACTCAATGTCATCGAATGTCTACCAGTTGTGACCAGTGTACCGCACTACCAAGCTGTCAGCGACCACGGAGACCAGCAGGGTGGGCCGTGAGTGTGGGACATACAGGAACTCTGCACTTCCTGCTCGAGTTCTCTGTAGACCTAAAACTGCTCTAAAAAAAGAAAGTCTACTTTTAAAACAATACAGCATATAAAAATTTTATTAGTGGCGGAATATTAAAAATCAGTTCAAGCTCTACAGCAGCATTGGAACATAATCTGAGTCCCTCGATATTTACAATCTAAAGAAAAGCCAGGCACGGGTCACGGGCAGAGGGCAGAACCCCAACGTCCGCTGCTGCTCCCTTCCGGGGTCTCTCCAAGAATTACAAGGTGCAAGTCTGGCTTGGACCAAAAGGCATTCTCAGTCTTGATCTTTTCCCTAAATTTCAAAAACGGCTCAACAGCTCCGAGGGACGGAAGAAGGCATCGCTGATCTTGAATGTCTGGTGGCGTCCGGGGCAGAGAGACAGCTGCAGCTTCCGGGGGCTCTCGGGCCTGCTGCTGGGAACGCCACTGGACTCAGGAACCGGATGGATGCAGAAGCTGCTGAGGGAGCGGACAAAGAGCCACGCTGTCTCTCGTGCCTTCACGGAGTCTGTTCCTTCCTGTGACCACGCGTCAATCATCAAGGGTGACAACTGAGATCCCAGCCCGGCATTGTAAAACAGCGGGGCCTTAGGCATGGAGAAAGTATCACTGCTACTGCAACTTGGAAAATGCAACATTAGGTTTCTGTGTCTTAGAGAGAGAGAGAGAGAGAGAGATGAACACAAACTGAAACCCCAAAGCAAAAAAGCCAGCATCTGCTCTTCATCAGCAGGCACAGTCCAGGAGAGAGGCGGCAGTGGAGCTGCAGTCACGGTGAATCCTGCGTGGGGATTCGGTCACAGCGTGCAGTCTCCAAGACACACCCGAGCGCCACTTCCTGGAGGGAGTCCGCACCCAGAGCACTTGAGACAGGTGTTTTTCTAAAAGACTGATTTATATATTTGAAACTCAGGGCTATCCATGTGCTGGTACACCCCCCAGATGGCTGTAATGGCTAAGGCTGGACCAGGCTGAAGCCAGGAGCTCCTTCTAGGTCTCCCATGTGAGTGGCAGGGGCCCAAACACGTGGGCCATCTTCCGCTGCCTTTTCCAAGTCACGAACAGGAGCTGGAGCCGAGCGGAGAGCCAGCATCCGTATGGAAGGCCGGCGCTGCAGGCGGTGGCTTTCCCTGCGCCGCCCCAACGCCGGCCCCCGAGCTGGGTGTCAGCGACCGCTGCAGCGCCGTCTAAGGAATGCTCCTATGCAAATCTTCCACTTCTAGTTCCCACATGCTTTCATGGAGGGCGTTATCCGAGAGATCTGTCATCTTCACAGCCTGGAGGCACGGCTCAGGGCTGCAGGCCTGAACCACTCCCATCACCATCACATACTTCCCTGGAGAAAGGAGAAAAGCCCAGCGTGATGTTCATATTCACATCCGCAGAGGGGAACTGGAGACAGCACGCACGCACACAAGGGAAACCAAAACACCGGGCGGTCTGTGACCAGATGCAGCCTGGGGGACCTCGGCGAGTTTGAGGGGAAATGGAATGGAGAGCTGGGTTTATTTTCGGGCAAAAGTTTTGAAAGCCACGTAGTGTTTTATTTTTCTTGGAAGGCTTTATTTATTTATTTGAGAGGCAATGAGAGGAAAAGACAAAGAGAGAGCTTCCATCCATTGGTTCATTCCCCAAAAGGCTAAATGGCCAGGGCTGGGTCAGGCCGAAGCCAGGATCCCAGAAGAGGCCGGCTGTGACATGGTGCCAACCCCTAGGTGTTTTTTAATAATATACATTTCTACAGACTTTTGGAAGATCCTGTGTATGGATGGATTTTAAAATTTTCTGCACCAAAATAAACTTGCCTCTTAATTCTGCCTTCCACGAACTTCCTGAAGTGCCCTTGCGTGTGTGTTAGCAATAAATTCAATATTTAACCTGGGAGAGGACACCTCTATCTTCCTTAGTTTCTGGTCTGAATACGTTCAACAAGAGTGCCACACGCCGTGCACTCAGGTCCAGGGAGTGGGAGGGACTCACACTGCAGCCCGAGTTATAGACACGTGGCTCCAGGGCAGCGCACGTGACGGATTCTCTTTCTACAAAGCCACCCCCACCCCAACACAGCCACAAAGCAAATCCAGTTTTCCCTGGATGCTGCCCAGAAAGCTGGGCAGGCGGCAGTACCCCCGCCCCATTCCACTGTTCCAATTGCCACCTCCTGACCACCGCTGGGCACATACAAGCAGATCGACAACAGGGCAGGCTGCCACCCGGGTGATCTAACACACTAACCGCGACTCTCCCATTCCCTGGGGAAGGGACTCTCCTTGAAAGCGAAACTTGGCCAGGCCTAACCACATCACGCAGGAAGGGCAGGCACCCTGCCAGCCCCGTAGGGGACCTGCTTCCAACAGCTGGGGCTGAGCCCGCACACGTGAGCCCAGGGCTCCGACAGCAGGGGCGCAGGCGAGCTGCTCCTGGACTCTGGTCCAACACCCCACAGACGGCACTTCAGCAGCTCCAGGTCCTATTGGGGGGCCTCACGGTCAGAGCTCGTTCCCTCTGCTGGCCCCTCTGGGACAGAGAAGCCCAGGAAAGCCTCACTGGGAAGGCACACACAAGAGACCGGGGAGCTCCGAGCCAGGGAAGCAGACACAGGAGGGTCCTAGGCACTCTGCCTGCATGCCCGCCCCGCACACAGAGCTCGCTCCCCTCTCGCGCCCCCTCCCTCCTGCCACTCCTCCATCCTCTCGCATCCCCTTCCGTGGCCGTGGCTCCAGTCCCAGGCCTTGCAGTGTCTGCCCCATCCCACCACGCGGTGACTGCAGGCCTCGTTCTCGGGCACAGCTCCTGCCTCGGCAGCTTCCGGTCCTTAGTTTCTCAGCTCCCCTTGCAGACTGGAGCAACTGGGAGGCAGGCCAGGCCCTGCGTCTCCAGCACCCGCTGTTTAGAGAAACTGCCGGATCTTCCAGGGAAGGAAGCAGCGGAAAGACAGCACCAAAGCCGTGAGCACAGCGCCAGGCCGCGGCCAAGCGGGCAGTCCCTCCCACAGCCAGGACTGGACCCTGCTACCTTCCACCCCTGTCCCACCTGCTGCCCCAGGGTCCCCCAAGTAATGGGCTCTGCCACCTCCGAGCCTTTGTGCACAGAGCGGGACGACTCCTGCCGCTGCCACAGACACAGGGTGACCCAGTGTCGCTGCTGCAGTGAGAAGCCCATCGGCCGGGACCTCTCAGTCCCTACAGAGATACCTCCAACGCCATCTTCAGGGCGGTCTCCTCCAGGAACCAGCCCTGACCCCTCGAGCCTGGGGGGCTCCGGCTGTCTGTCCTTGGGGCCGCCCTCTCTCCACACGCTAAACCCTGCACAGACGGACAGCTCAACAAGAACCAAAGCCACCACCCGGTGCCCTGCAGCTCCAGAGGGTGGGGGTCGCGGAGCCTGCAGCCCACACGGCAGCTGAGTGAGGGCATTCCTGTGGGGCGAGAGCCCTTCTAAGCTGTCCGCAAGCATCCGCGCTGCCATTCTCTCCATGCTACAAGCCAGACGCAGTGAGCGCGCCTCAGCCCCTGGCACTCACGCCCACCACGGCACCTGGTGTGGCAGTGGCCTGGCCCCTGCCACAGGCAATCGGCCATTTTGTGGTAGCCGGAGTGGCGGGTGGACCGGGGGGCTGCAGGCCCGGGCCGAGGCGGGAGGGCACAGGAGCACAGGGAACAGCAGGTCACCGCTGGGAGCCGGGCGTGGCCACTGGTTACCCGGGGAATCCTCGCGACAGGAGGCAGGAACCATGGCCCCCCAGACAAGAGCAAAGGGCCCCAGACGGCTCATCTGGGAAAGGGTGGAAGCAGGAATTCATCCTAAGTCCGTCAGGCCACAGCATCTCCTGAGACTCCAAGGCCGAGCAGGCAGGGCCCTGAGAGCCCCCCGGGGCCCTCGGAAGTCTCCTCGGACCACCCACCCCGTCCTGGGTCTGTCCTCCGGCCAAGCTTATCCACCCTGGCCTCGGCTACCGTTCCGTGTGCCTCACATGGGGCCTGCCACTCAAGACCACAGGGTCTGGGGGCGGGTGTTGTGGCGAAGCTGCCCGTGAGATGCCCGCGCGCCCTATCGGAGGGCGTGGGATCCAGTCCTGACTGCTTCCAAGCCGGCTGCAGAGCACCCTGGGAAAAGATGACGGCTTGAGTGCTTGGGCCCCTGCCACCCGTGTGGGAGACCGAGATGCGTCCCTGGCTTCTGGCTTTGGCCTGGCCGGGCCTCAGCTAGCTATCGTGGGCATCTGGGGAGTGAAGCAGTAAAGATACTTTCACAAACTTCAAAATCAATGCTCTCCAACCACTAACACACTTGAGAATAAACAACTGGTTCCTGCAGCCCCCATGTGTCCAGAGGCTCTGGGCCAGAGACCGAGCCCCCCCTCCCCCTCCCGGCCGAGTTCAGCATCTGGACCAGGGGTCCTCCAGTGTGGCCACAGGCAGCTGCTGCAACCTGGTCGGAAATGCAAATTGTCGGCCCCACAAGGATCCTGGGACTCGGAAACCCTGGGGCGGGCGCAGGCATCTGAGCTTTGCACCAGGCTCGGGGTGGGTGGCTGCGGCGGCAGGTGGTGGCAGCGGCACCGGGTCAGTGACCCGCAGCCTCCGGGGAACTCCGGGAGCTCCCCGCGTTCCCGCGGTCAGGGTGGGCTTCCCCAGCAAGAAGACCCCTCCCAGGACAGTGCGATTGAGAAGCCGGTCCCGCCCCCTGCGGTGGCCGACTGGGAGGAGGACCCGGGACCCGGCTGCGGGCGGTGCTTATCTTCAGACAAGCCTGGGAGACACCAGGCAGGGCCCCGCCAGGAAGGAAGGCCACCAAGGCCGCGGCACGGCCACCGCCCCGCCCTCGCGACGGCAAGTGGTGCCAGAGCCGGGTCTGAAGCTGCCCCCGCCACCTGCCAGGCCGCGAGGAGGGCGGGGGCGCAGACGGGGCCCCGGCGTTACCTGGGACGAGGCAGGGCCGCCCGCGCGGCACCCGCTCCAGGCCGCGCACCCAGAAGGAGCCACTCGGGTCCCGCAGCTGCGCCTCGCCGCCGCTCGCCGACATCACCGTGCCCTGCATCCACACGGCTGCCAGCTCCAGCGGCCCGCGGCCCGCGGCCGCCCGCGACAGCCGCCACGCGCCCGGGCCGCCCGCCGCGTCGCGCCGCAGCTGCTCGGCCAGCACTTTGACGGGCGGCGACCGTGGCAGCCGCACTGCGGCCGAGCCGCCGCCGGAGAACGAGCTCCCAGCCGCAGCCATTCCGCAACGCCTCCGCTTTCCCGCCAACTTTGATAGGCAACGAGGCCCGGCCCACGCCACCAATCAGGAACGCGCTGGCGGAACCGGCCAATGCCGGCGTCGGGAGGCGGGGCCCCAGGGCGGGGCAGCCTACGCAGGCGGCCAGGAGTGCGCATGCGTACATGGAGGAACTAAACGCCCCCAAGCTGGGGAGGAACGAACGCGATTAATTCAATGAGTATAATTAAGTGAAATTAAGAATTTCCTTTCAACGCATCGCCTAACCGGCCCGGAGAATGCGATTCTTCGCCTTCTCCTCGCCCTGCCTGGCGGGACTCCGAGAGGGGAAGGGACGCGAGGGTCTGCGGGGGGAACGCACGAGGATTCCGTGGGCGAGCCGGCGCCGAGCGGGAAGCCGCGGCAGGCGGGGAGCGCGGGTCGCACCGGCTCGCAGCTCGGGCCGCGCGGCGGGGACGCGAGGGGTCGGGGGACGGAGCCTGTGTGGCCCACAGCGCACACGGGGGTGCGGCGCAGGCTGGGGACGGAGCCGCAGAGCGCCCGCCTGCCTGGGGCCGGTGGAGAAGAGGCGGCGGTCGATTCCGAGGGCCCTGTGGAGCCTCTCCGCGGGCACAGTGCCTGCTTTTCTTTTCTTGTCAAGATTTAGATTTATGTGTTTATTTGAAAGTCAGAGTTTGAGAAGGAGGGAGAATCGTCCATCCGCCGGTTCACTCCCCGGATGACCACAATGGTGGGGCTGGGCCAGGCCAACGCCAGGCGCCAGGAGCTGCTTCTGGGGTCTCCCACGTGGGTGCAGGGGCCCAGGCACTTGGGCCATCTTCCACTGCTTTCCCAGGTGCATTAGCAGGGGGCTGGATGGGAAGTGGAGCCGCCAGGACTCGAACTGGCGTCCATATGGGATGAGGCTTCACCCGCTGTGCCACCGCTCTGGCCCTTGGAGTGCAGTTTTTTGAACTCGAGTTTATTGGGAGGGATCATGTATCTAATCAGAAAATGATAGATGAGGTGAGGGATATTCTAAATACCATTACGGGCTCATTACGCAGATGTCTCAATTGTACCCTACAAATATGTACAATTCTGCATCAATCAAACACGAAACAGATGGGTCCGGCGCTGTGGCGTAGCGGGTAAAGCCACTGCCTGCGGCGCCGGCATCCCATATGGGCGCTGGTTCGAGACCCAGCTGCTCCACTTACGATCCAGCTCTCTGCTATGGCCTGGGAAAGCAATAGAAGATGGCCCACGTCCTTGGGCCCCTGCACCCACGTGGGAGACCCAGAGGAAGCTCCTGGCTCCTGGCTTTGGATCAGCTCAGCTCCATCCATTGCGGCCATCTGGGGAGTGAACCAGGGGATGGAAGACACCGTCCTCCCCCCCCCCCCGCCTCTCCTCTGTGTAACTCTTTCAAATAAAAAGTGAAATCTTTGTGCAGTTCTTTCATATCCTAGAAATTGCTCCTCTAAAGATTGACGTCCCCAATCAGCAACATTGACAATCCTAAATCGGGCAATCGCTAAGCTTTGTGCTCCCTGGGCCTCCTCCACTACCAAGCATTGGAGATTTTTCAGCATGAGCTTGTCTTCTTTAAAGCAGTGAAGGTCACTGAGCCAGGCCCTGCCCTAAGACTCTTGTCAGGGTTGCGTGGGGAGCTGGCACTGTGGTGCAGTGGGTTAAGCCGCGACCTGCACTGCCGGCATCCGAGATGGGCACTGGTTCAAGTCCCAGCTGCCCTACTTCCAGTCCAGCTCCCTCCTAATGCCCTGGGAAGGCAGCGGAAGATGGCTCAAGTGCTTGGGCCCCTGCACCCCTGTGGGAGACCCAGATGAAGCGCCTTTAAAAATATATATATATTGTGGGGAGTATCCCGTGTGCCTGTTGTGCACAGGTGTGGGAACACACTGGCAGAAGCAGGCTGCTTGGCCACAGCCTCTGGCAGTAGCTACTGCGTGGGCTTGAACTCTGTGCTGCTTCAGCCCTGGGCCGCAGGGCAAGCAGGCTCTTGGGCTGAGATGGGAAGCAAGAGGAAACCCAACCCCTTCTTCTGGGGGTGGGGGCCCCTTGGCGTTCTCCAGGGTGCTCACGGGCCAGAGAAGGGAGGGAGAAGGCCTCCGGACACCCCTCCCCGATGCCACACACAGTGTCTCTGGCACAGCAGTCTCCCAGAGTCGAGCCCGAGCATGTCGGCCCCGGGCACAACCCCCACCTGCAGCGTGAGCTTTCCAAGGAGACGAAACTGCACGGAGGGTGCGGGGTGGGGGTGGGGGTGGGGGGGAGAGGGAGTGAGCAGGAAGCACTTAGCAAATGCCTGGGAGGCAGAGTGGGTTTTCCGGGGGGAGTGGGGTAGCTGAGGCCATGGCTGTGCAGCCTCAGTGCTGAGGGGACTGGGCTGCAGGCCGAGGGCAGGCCTGAGGCCACACGGCTGGGGAGTAATAGAGCCAGAGCTGAAGCCCAAGTCCACCTGACCCCACCTTGAACCGCAGGCTCCATCTCCCTGCCGGCACCCCCCTCCCCCCATCAAAGATGCCTCTGGGCCTGTGCGCACACTGCTCGCTGCCCGGCACGCCTCCTCCAGCCTCTCAGTCGGACAAGCGCCACCACCAAGACGTCCTTCCTCTCTTCCGGGGCCCTCTGAGTCGGAGTCAGCCCTCCCTGACAGACTAGCGTGCTGGCACCCCTAATCCAGGTGTCGCCGCCTCAGCCCTGCTGTCCTGGGTGCACGGTAGGATGCTGTGAGATACCCTGCCCGCCTCCCCTCGTTGCCAGCGTACCCTGCTCAAGTGGTGACCGCCAAGAACTCCAGACAGTGCTGATGACCCCCCGGGAGGCCGGACGGCCCCCCGCAGAGAGGGACTGTCCTAAGCCACTCAGTGCAGGCTGTGGCAGCGACAGATGTCGCTGGGCTGTCCCAGCAGATCACAGGGGATGCAGGCTCCCGCCATTTTCCAAGACATTTCAGTGTGCCACTTCGACATTAAAACGAGTCGGCAATGAACCCGATTCTGAAACAAACAACAGGAACCAGACCTTGTGCCCCTGGAGGCGCTCTGGGCTGCCTTGGGGAGGGGGGCAGCCGGCTGGAATGTGAGCTGGGCTGGCGCCGGGGGCGGCTGTGTGCTAACCTCCTTGGAAGCTCCTGCAAAATACCCGGGGAGGGGTGGGGAGCATCTCCGCAGCTCCGGGAGTTGCAACATCGGTGTCTTAAGTTACTGCCCCGAGCAGCCAGCTGGGGTCTGTCTGCACACGCTGGGGGAGTCTCCCCTGAGGGGGGATTCGCTCCCCTCCCACAGCCCGCCACCCTCCTGTTCCAGCCTGAAGCAACCCTTTGTGTAGGGAGATCAAAGATCCTTGGAAGGGGCTTTCCTGCCACCTGCTCCAGGGTGGACAAAGGTGAAGTGCACGGAATTATGGGCCCTGCCCTCTGCTTCAACTGCCCTACCCCAGTTCCCAGGCAGATTAGACCTAAGATGCCCTGGTTACCAGCAACAAAGACCAGGCCCTACGGCCCTAAGGAAAGGGGCTTGTCTGGCATCTTTCTGAGCTGTCACGGGCTGGGCCTAGGCTAGACACCAGTGCCAAGCGGGCACTTCCTGTGCCCAGGCTTCGTTATTCCTCGAGACAACACACAGAATCAGGTGCCTGCCTTCAGCCCATTTTACAGAAAGGGAAATCAAGGCATGGGCAGGCACAGGGACGTACCCAAGAGCACACAGCTGTCAGAGGCAGAGCCGGGGCCAACTCCCACAGGAACAAAGGGTCCCCCTCAGGTATCTTTCAATAATCAGGTGGCAGCGGACATTAACGTCAAGTCCACCACAGACCCCAGCTCTTCCCTCCACCCTGGTGATCAGCAGAGAATCCCCCAGGGAGAATTTTTTAATTTTTTATTTTTTTAAAAGATTTATTTATTTGAAAGTCAGAGTTATACAGAGAGGAGAGACAGAGAGAGAGAGGTCTTCCATCCGCTGGTTCACTCCCCAATTGGCCGCAATGGTCGGAGCTATGCCAATCTGAAGCCAGGAGCCAGGAGCTTCCTCCGGGTCTCCCACGTGGGTGCAGGGGTCCAAGGACTTGGGCCATCTTCTACTGCTTTCCCAGGCCATAGCAGAGAGCTGGACCAGAAGTGGAGCAGCTGGGACTGGAACTGGTGCCTATATGGGATGCCGGTGCTTCAGGCCAGGGCATTAACCCATTGCACACAGTGCCGGCCCTGAAATTTTTTTTTAAAACACAGTGTTTATGAAAAAAAAAAAGTTGAATGTCTGTTAATAAAATGCTTGCCAAAGTATGTCTGGGGGCAGTGTAGGGAAAAGCGCACCAGCAGGACAAGAGGAAATAGTTGTAACTCACATAGCTGCTAAGGATCTAGCGTCCAGGAAATAGGAATATAAGAGCATGTTAAGTCCACACCAAAAAGATATACAACTCAGTTTCAAAATGAGTGAAGGACCTGCACAGACGTTTCTTCAAATAAGGAGAAGATGCCCACCAGCACGGGGCGCCAGGCTGGGATTTGGGCCTGGGTCTGTCTCAGAACTCTGAGCTCCTGGGTATGCACCTGCTAAGGGCCAGCCCTGCGAGCTGAAGCCAAGTCGGACCTCCAGGGGGTAGTGGGACCACGCTGGGGTCGCAGATGCCCGGTGTCCCTACACTCACAGCGTGGGGGGGCTGGGGCCGCTGCTGGCACCCCAGAACACTGCCTGGGACAGGCTGCACCAATGCAGCTCTGTGGAGTGAACAGCAAGGCTGTGGCCCGGCAGGTGTCACAGGTGGGTTCCCTGGGAAGGGGGAGCTCACAGACAAGTGTGCGGGAGGCTCACTGGGGAGCGCCCTGGGTGCAGCCCCAGCAGGGGCATCGAGGGCTGCAGGACTGGACACAGGACCTCAGCCAGCTCAGCCGGCTCTGAGGCTGCAGCAATGTTGCAGGGCTGTCCTGCGTGGGGAAAGGCAGCCGGGCACTGCTATCCACATGACCAATCACTGGAGGTAGGCTGCCCCCAGAGTGGCTTGGGGCCCTGCCCAGAGGGGACCTTAGGCCACCAACTTCCCAGCAGCCGGAGAGCGAGGGCCTTGAGCCCAGGCCCACACTGTGGTGTGTGCTGCCGCAGGCATCGGTCCCCTCTCTCTGCTGGCTACTCCATTCTACTCCACTGAGGTTAGGCCCCAGCAATGACATACATTCGTGTAATAGGCAGACTAAATGCCAGCACCCCGCTGGCCCTTGGGCCTAGACACCTCCAGGACAGACCTTGCCTCTGCCCAGGAGACACAGTCCAGTGGAGACAGACCCCACGAGTCCCCTCTGTGCCTCCATCTCCAGCCCCTCCCCTCCCAACCCCACACAGCTCCCTGCTGTCCCTCACACATGCCAGGGACCCTCCTGCCTCAGGGCCTTTGCTTGTGCCAAATCTTGGCAATCACTGTGAGGTGGACACAGATGGCCAAACCTCAGCTCAAGCCAGCCACAGCTCAGCTGCCCAGGAGCCTCGTGAGGCCGCCATAGACAGGGCAGCCCCGAGTGGGCAAAGGCAGGGTCCTGTCACCTGCTGTGTTCCTCGACTTTTTAATAAACCACCAACAAGGACACCTGCATCACCTCTGGCAACACTGTGGACCTCTGGGGTTTGTTTGTAGCTCCCCCAACTGTCCCTGTCACTAATTTTATTTTAAAAGTTAGCTTTTATTGAGCACTTACTGTGTGCCCAGCACCGTTCCACACCTTTGCATGCATCACCTCAGTTAAGGATTTAGATGATCCCTTAGACACACGATTGTGCCCATTTTACAGAGAAAGAAACCGAGCTTCTGAGAGATCCAGGAAGGTGTCCAGAGTCGCGTAGCTCCTAAGAGGAAGGACCCCAGGTGGATCCCTGGCAGGCTGACTCCAGAGCTTGTGTTCCTAACTGCTACTACTCTGCTTGCTTATTCATTCAACAAACACTGGAATCAGGTGGAAGCGTATGGGGCAGGTCAGGAGAGACCTGTAGCCAGGTCTTTCTCCACCCCTGCCTGACTGGTTCCACCCGCAGTGTCTTGGGCAAGACACTGCCACCCTCGGGGCCTCAGTTTCCACTTCTGTGGAATGGGGCTGGGCTGTCCGATCTCAGTCTGCACCCAGACTTCATGACCCAACCTCTGGCTCCAGAAAGGGGCACCAGGCAGTGCGCACACCTCTAGCAACAACCCTGGTTCACGGGCCACTCGCTGCAGGTAAAACCAAGGCCAAGGACATGGATGGAGCCACACTCAACCCCCCAAAGCACAAGGCACCGTCCGTGTGTGGACCACTTACTCCGTGCCTCACCCGGTGTTACTGCCTCCTCACAGTAACCCGGGGCGGCTGGCACGGCTATCGTGCCCACTTTACAGAAGTGAGGGCTGGGACGTGGGGAGGTTTACTGTCGCCAGGTCAGAGGAGCACCACACATGATTAGCACGCAGCCAGCATCCCTGGCCTAGAGAGGTACAGATACCTGGCCCCGCGTGTTTACTGCAGTCTGTGATCCCCGCAAACTCCAGACGCCCTTCCCCCTGAGCGTGGACAATCATCCTCTGGGACAGGGGTCCTGGGAGCTCCTCCTCGGGAGGCCCACGGCCCTGGGAATGGCGGCAGGAACGACAGAGGAAACACGTCTGGCGTTGGGGTGGGGCCAGCGGCCGAGGTCAGTGAGCGGGGCAGTTCTGGGGGCCAGGGCCGGGCGGTGGACTGGCTGAGGGGGTTACGCGGGTCTCCAGTGCTCAAACGCATGCAACGGTGAAGGGCTGAATGAAGAACACAAGGAAAACCACAGAACATCCTCACATGCGTTTCCAGAGCCGCGGCCAGGAGACCCCAGGCTGTGTCCCTGTCACACGGCTGAGCCGGGAGCTCTGGGAAAGTCCCCCGGGGCTGTGAGCGGGCGGCCTGGGCGGTGACTGCTGAGTGACACAGGGTGGCGCGCAGTACCACGGAGGCACCCGATGCCACCAAAGGGTCACGCTGAATCCGTTAATTTCATGTGCGTGAATCCAACTCAGACAAGATTCAGACTGGAATAGGGAAGTATCTGTGTCCTCAGTCTGCCTCCAGGAACGCAGGCCTCAGCCGAGGCCACACAGCCAGGAACAGGGTGACCCCGCCAGTCTCCGTGGCTCCAGCCCTTCCCCCGGCAGGTGTGAGAGCAGCGGGGAGGGGGGGTTCAGCGTCACCAACCTCTGCTCGGAGCAGGCACGGCTTCCCAGCACACGCCTTCCAGACCTAAAACGGGTCTCGGTCAGCACTCGGATGCCCTGGAGCAACCGAATGTGTATGCAACTCTCCCGGGACTGTCCACAAGAAGCCCAGGCGACGCCACCTAGCTGCAGCCGGCCCGTCTTCTCGGGACGACCATGGCTCTGTGCAAGTGGCCCTGCTCTGGAAAACTGAGCCCGAGCCTCCGTCTGCTGGCCCAGGATGAGAAGGCAGCACTGAGAAAGGGCATCTTACCCCTCCGGCAAGAGGGGAAAAGCAGGGGACGGGACACTCAAAATGCACTCCCACCCAGGGCAGCATGCAAGTCAGGAGGCAGGGGGATGGACAAAATGACCCCCTGCTAGTCCCCCCTCCCTAGCAGCTTCTCCAAACTGGGGGAAACAGGTAGTCTCCCAACTGTGCAAGGACTCAGGTTCTCTGGGGGCCGTGACCTCGTTATAGCTCACGGAGGCGGCCAGCAGCCCCGCACAGGCACTGCCTTCGGAACACCCTGACCTCAGCTTTGCAAAGCAGCCGCACTCTTGAGTGAGCCCAGCTGGGACAAAGGAAGTGCAAGTCAGCTCCAGAAAGTCTGCAAAGGCGCTTCGAAGGGGCCGCAGCCGCTGAACTGGGGAGGCAGGATTTGCATAACCGTGCGCTGGCCGCTAGGTGCCAACGCCCCAGCTGGCCTCAGGGACTCGTGGCAGAGGCCCTGCTGCCGAGGGCTTAGGCGGTGCTGGCCTCCCAGAGCTCGCAAGACGGGGCGCCTGCTGCCAGGGCCTGGGATCGGGGAGTTTGCAGGGGCTGGGACCCGGGACCAGTGGGGAAGAAACCTGAGGGCAGTAGCTCTGAGCCACGCCATCACCCTGCCAGGAGGTTTGCTGCGGCCCCATTTTACAAAGAGGGAGACAGAGTCTGATCTCTTTGTTTCTTCACTGAACACCTGTTAGGCTCCGGGCACTGGGTGCAGTGGTGAACATGACCAACGAGCACCCTGCATTGCTCAAGTTTCAAGTCGGGAGAAGAGCGAGGAGAGATCTGGAGACGGCGCGGGGTGTTGAGTGCACACACGTGCGGGAAACAAACCAGGCGGGCTGAGGACGGGGTCTTCACGTGGAGGGGCTCCCTCGGCCGAGCCCTGGTGGCCCAAGGAAGGGCTGTGCAGGCAGAGGGAGTGGGGATACCAAAGGCCTGTGGTGGGAGTGACCGCGTGTGTCCATGGCACAGGAAGGCTGGTGTGGGTGGGTGCAGGGCACACGTGGGGGGGGGTAGATGTGGGAGCAGACCCATGGGGTCAAGAGGAAGGCGGGGCCTGACCAGGCGACACTTGCAGGCCACAGTCAGGAATCCAGATCTGGCTCTAAATGGGGGCGTGTGTGGGGGTGGGGGGGGAGATAGAGACAGTAATGCCTTGGCTCTGTGTAGCAAATGGATCCATGGTAGGCAGAGATGCAGGGAGGCCAGCCAGGAGGCTGTAGGTGGCAGGGGCTTGGGGCAGGGTGGTGGCAAAGACATGGCTGGCTTGAGTCTACCCCCACAAATGGCCCACTATGATGACGCCGGGGTTTGGGGCCTGAGTGACCCGGTGCCTGCAGGTGCCCTTGACCGAGAGGGCAGTTGGAGGAACCACATCGCCATCCCTCTCCCTGTAGCTTGCAGCACCCTCTAAGGAAGGCCCAGAGTGCTCCCCGCTCCTCTGGCCTCCATCCTGCCCTGGCACCCTGCCCGCGGCCACAGGGCTCCTCCCACTCTGTCCCCCGTGGGGCTAGCTCGGTGCCACCCCCACACCTTGGCTCAGGCCCTTCTTCCCTTGGGCTGAGCCGAGCCCTCTGAAGGGTGAAGCTGGAAGCCATCTGGATCTGAATCCCAGCTCGATTTCATCACTGACAAATGGGACTGAAATCCAGGAACCAGGGCGGGTGTTGTGCAGGAGGTCAAGCCACTGCGCGGGGCACCCACATCCCACACTGGGTGCCTACGATCAAGTCCCACCTCTGCTTCTGACCCATCTCCCCGCTAACGCATCTGGGAAGCAGCAGGTGATGGCCCAGGTGCCTGGGTCCCTGCCATCCATGGGGGAGACACTGATGCAGTTCCTGGCCCCTGGCTTTAGCCTGGCTCAGCCTTGGCTGTTGTGGGCATTTAGGGAATGAATCAATAGATGGAAGATCTCTGTGTGTGTGAGTCTCTCTCTCCCTCCATCTCTCTGTCTCTCTCTGTGTCTTTCTTTGTGTGTGTCTCTCTCTCCCTCCATCTCTTTCTCTCCATCTCTCTCTCTCACTCCATCTCTCTCTCTGTCTCTCCATCTCTCTCCCTCCATCTCTCTCTCTCTCTGTCTCTCTCTCTCCCCCTCCATCTCTCTCTCCCTATCTCCCTGCTTTTCAAATAAATCTTTAAAACATATACAGGAACCAGCTGCATGGAAGTAGTTAAAGGAGCACTCGCTCAGTTAGCTCCTGGGACGACAGAAACGACCACATCAGCCAAGGTCACTTCCCAGGGAACGCTGGCACCCGGGGGCAACTGCCGCTCTGTTTAGGCAGCTGCAGGAAGCGTTCGATGCATCCCATTCATGGCCCAGTCTGCAAGGCCGCAGAGTGGTGGCCAGCTGGGCAAAGCAGGGGCTGCGTGCCTGCCATCAGCCCCACTCACGCAAGGGCTCCCACTGTTTTCGCAGGAAGCGAGCCAAGGCCCGGGCTGGCTCCCCCGTGATCTGCTTTCCGCTTTTAGAATGCAGGTATATGCCCTGCTGGTGCGTGACTTCCCTCTGGCGCCTGCGGTCAGCTTCCTGTCACAGAGGCCAGGCCAGATGTCCTGCTTTCATTTCCATCCCCGCTGCACCCGGGGCTGGCGGCTCCAGACTGGGAGGCCACAGACCAAGCCTGGGCCGCGCTGCCCACGGCCGCCACAGTGAGGTCTCTGCTGGGAATCAGACTGAGGTTTATGGGAATCGGAGCCACTGAGCAGCCCCACATGTGGAAGCAAAACTCACATGCACGCACATGTGTGTGTGCGTGCACCCGCGTGCACACTCACGGCACACAGGCTCTTCTGGCATGTGGCTTGCCCTGGGCTTTGTGCCCACTCACACTCCCAGCTCCTGCCACACAGGCCCCGTGCAGGGACGCCCACTAGCAGCTCAGGGACACATGCTCCCAAACACACCACAGACTTCATGCCAGAGGCCTCTGGGAGGTGCTGCACACACAGCGGCGCTGCCTGCCGCCAGGCGCCATCTCACACGGCTCCCACCCTGATGCTCCCAGGCACGCACGCCCCACCCGCACCGCAGGAGGAACCAGAGGCCAGCCGGGCAAGTGCAGGAGGCCAGCTGCTCAGCCAGCTTTGACTCCAGCCCTGGGGACTTTCCTGGCCTCGAGGGCCACACCCTGGACTTCACTCCAGGGCACCAGGCCTGGAATGCCCATCTGCCTGTGCCAACCCCAGGAACCTCTCCTCCCAGCAACCACTGTTGCTCCCTCGCTGGACCCCAGTTCCCTCGTTATAAAGTCAGTCGTACACACAGCAGCCTGTGTGCTGGACAGGCCACAGCAGTATCTCAGAAGGAAGCTCCCCAAAGGAAGGAGGCCCTGTCCACGGCAGACGTCGGGAGACGAGAGGGCCCTTGTGTTACAGAGGGTAACGGTGACTCACCGAGGCACTGAGGTCTAGGGCGGGCCATCTCCTGACTGTCTGCACCCTGCCCTCCCCACCGCGCATCTGCAGAGGGAGGTGGTTCTAGACATGCACCTGCAGGGCCTGCTCCACGCTGTCCCTGGGGAGACCCCAGGCCCACCACACTCTCCACAGGGCCCTCAGGGGTCCCTGTCTGCTGGTGTCAGGGGCTGGCGGCTGCATGGTGGGAGCTGTGGGGAGGAAGCAGAAGGCCCCCTGCGGGGCGTATCGCCCTGGGTCACCCCGCGTACAGGTTCCTGAGGCCCCTGTAACAGAAACCACAAACAGTGCTCAGAACAAGGGACACGTGGTCCTGGAGGCAAGGGTCTTAACTCAGGGGTCCGCAGAGCCACCTCCCCCTGCAGGGCCTGGGGGGCAGCGTCCCAGCAGCTCCAGCGACTGCAGTCTCCCCTCCCGTGTCCCTCTCCAAGGCCACCGTTTAACCCCCGGAGCTGTGGCGGGAGCTTTCCCCTCCTCCCAGGCCTGACCTGGGTACCATCGGGAGGACCGGGGTTGGGACGAGAGCCAGCCTAGGGTCTCCCTGCCTGGCACGAGTGTATGCCTGCCCTACCCTTGCATTTGCCGCGGGACCTCAGGCAAGGTCAGCCTCTCTGGGTCTGTTTCTGCATGTGAGAAGCGAGAGGAAGTCAGCCCTCACTCCCTCCGTCACATGGAGTCCAGGCAGCGCTCCACGAATGCCCGACAACCAAACACACAGGCGACACTCGCGTGCCCACTCACTCCGTGGGTGCTTGTGTCATCCGGGGGGCTGCTCCTGACCCAGCGATCCCCCATCACTTCTCGGGGCTGCCCTCAACCCAGCCCCAGTCTCTGGGCTTCCTGGAGAAAGGTGGCAGGGGCGGGGGGATGTCACTACTGTCCCACCTGTCAGACCCCAGCAAGGCCTGATCCCTCGCCTTGTCCAGACAGAAAGGGAAACCAGGACGAGTCGCAGGCTTGTCGTAGCCAAGGCCAGTCATGGGGAACAGTGCAGCCAAGAGTGGCCACTCTGCACGGGGCTCAGCGGCCGCCCGCCGCGCGTGGGGACTGGCTGGCAGTGCACACTCTCAGGCCCGCCCCAGGGTCCAAAGTGCAGATGTGGGAGCTCACAGCAGGCACATCCTATCCTGATGAGTCCAACAGCGTCCTGGACAGCACTGGGCACTGAGCAAATGCTAGTCACTGGGCTGCTAAGTGCCGGGGTCTGAGCTCCATCTGATGTCATGCACTTCGGCGGGGGGGGGGGGGGGGGAGAGCATGTGCGGCCCTATGGGATGCCAGCAGTGGTTTTACCTGCAGGATCACAGCGCCAGCCCCAGATACTACGGTCGCTTTATTTGGCTTCTTCACAACTCCATAGCTGGTCAGTTCTTCCAGCTGGTAGTCCTACGAGCTGTTCCCATTATTTTGCATCTGCCAATCTTTAAACTCCTCTGATCACAGAACAAGTGCTGGGGGGTGGGGAGGTAAAAGGCACTGTGGTCTTCCTTACAAGGGCAAGTGGAGGCTCCTGGACTGGCCCCCAGGAGCTTTCCTGGGACCCCCCAGGGCGCTGCCCTCAGGAAGTCCCCCTCACCACGTGGATGTTGCCCAGGGCACCTGGCAGGGCCAGGCCATGTGCTGGTCAGCACCTTGGCACTGTCGCTCCCCGTCTTCATGGGGGAACGACACTAAGCCCTGCCTAGGCTTCATATCCGAGTCACGGCACCATTATGTCGCTCCCCCTCTTCGTGGAGGAACGACACAGGACCCTGCGCTGTTCTTTCGTCTGCTCGGCCCTCCCCGGGTTTGCTGCTGGTTCTTCCCGGGTTGGCTACTATCCCTTCCACCTCCGTGGAAGGGCAGTTCCCCCTGGCCGCATTCCCCACTTCCGCAGGGGAGCGGCACACCGCCGGCCGGCTTTCTCGGGGGCTGCACAGGTTCCCTTAGATGTTCCCCATAGATGTTCCTGGTGCATGCCGTCTCTCTCCTCCTTTATAGTCCTCCTCCGCCAATCCCAACTCGGCTGCCCACACGCCGAGTACGCTGCTCTCCAATCAGGAGCAAGTCCTACAGTTAATTGGTTGAACTGGAGGCAGCTGTGCGGAAGCTGTTTACTTCTCTCCCAGCGCCACATTGTGGGAGAGCAGATGCATAGAATAAGTCTTAATTCGAGTAACTTAGTCTAGTCCGGATTGCTCCCCACATGGCACCAGCTAAGATGCCCAAGAGATACTCCTGGGAGTCAGGATGGGTCGTGTCGGCTCATAGTTGGGGGTCTGCACACCAAGCACAGGTGGCTCCTGGTGTCTGCCCGGGGCTGGCAGTGGTGGACGAGAGCAGAGGCGTGACCACATGGCAAGCCAGGCGTAGACAGGGAGGAAGCTCGGCTCGGCTCAGCTCTCAGGACAGCCCCGGGAGCACACCCTCATGACCCAAAGCCCTGCCGCTGGGCCACCTCCTGCAGCAACAACATGGAGGGCCGTTCAGGTCCCCCCTCTGTGCCCAGCGCTTTATGTCACTGCCTCACTGCAAGAGGGGATGAGCGGTCCCCATTCCCTGTTTGAAATGGAATTGTAGTCATATTTTCATCTACTTGAAAGGCAGAGCACCAGAGAGAGAGAGAGAGAAAGAGAGAGAGATTTCCATCTGTTGGTTCACTCCGTCCCCCAGATGCCTGCAATGGCCAGAGCGGAGCCAGGCTGAAGTCAGGACCCTGGGACTCCATCCAGGTCTCCTGCATGGGCAGCAGGGGCCAAGAGCCGCTGCCTTCCCAGGCACATAGGCAGGGAGCTGGAGTAGAAGCAGAACAGTCGGGACTCCAGCTGGCCACAAGCCCACCCCAAGTCCCCCATTTTATACCCGAGGAAACTCACAGAACTTGTGCAATGCACCCAGATTGCAAAGCTGCTGAGTGGCAGAGCGAGGAGCAGGGCCAGGTGTGTGGCACCTACAAGCCCCCTCCCAGGCCCCCAGGCCTGGCTCCCAGACCCTCCCGTCTGTCTGCTGCTGCTTTCTGGTGGCTTCACCAACCCTTGAAATGAACCCACACCCCTGCCTGCTGCCTGCCACACCCCTGCCCACGGCTGCAGCCCCGTCTTCCCTCTCCCTGTCACCCACAGGACTCCAGCCAGGCAGGCCTTGCTTTCTCCAGCATGCCAGCCCCAGTCCCGCCTCAGGGCCTTTACACATCCTGTCACCGTGCCTGGGACACTCTTCCCTGGCTCCTCCCCTCCCTCCCACCTTGGTTCAAACGTGGCCTGTGCTGAGCGCCCCTCCCTGGCGTCCAGCTGGGGTCAGTCCCGCCCCCTTGCGTGACCTCTGGTACATCAGTTGCATCCTTTCGTGTCCTAACACCTGAGCCTGCCTGAAGCGATCCTGTGCGCGCGCTCCAGTCTGCAGGCCGGGGGACGAGGGCCTGGGTCTGCAGCCCCAGCCTGCCCCTTGCTGCGCGTCTCCGGGCTAGGGACCTGCTTGTTGCCCTGCACCTCAGCTTGCCAACCTGTTCAATGGAAACAGAGCCCTTTCCTCGCCGAGGGGCTGGTGTCGGGTGCGGAAAGACTGCAGTGCGCACAGTAGGTGTGGAATCAAACCTGCTGGCCGCTCTACAGCTTTCAGGGGCAGTTCTGATTCCTGGTCTTGCTGTGCCCGCCCCACCCCCAACCCCCTTCCACCTGCTGAGGCTTAGTCTCTGATGGGGAGGCCAACGCAGGGCAGGGCCATGGCAGGGTCATGGTATTGTCAGGATCTGACAGCCCCCATCCCCAGGCAGGCCCCAAACCTAGGACTGAGCGACACAACCCCCCCACCTCATCTTCCTCACCTGCAAAGTGGGCTCCCATCCCCCATGTGGGAGCCTCAGAACTCCAGAAAGGCCCAAGAGCAGGTGTCCGCCTGCTGTGTCCCGGCAGCCTCCTGTCCCCTGGGAGGCAGGCGGAGGCAGGCAGAGGGCCAGACCCTCCTAGGAGCAGGAAGGCCTTGTCCCACCTGCAGCCAATGGGGACAGGGCGGAGGGCAGTGGGGACTTTGCCAGGCTTGTCAGCTGAGTTCAGCTGTGAAGGGGCAGGAGCACGGCCAGAGGCCAGGAGGGCACCTGGGTGGGCAGCGGAGCACGCGCCCACTACAGGCCCTGCCTGTGCTTGTGCACTGGGCGAGGTCAGTCGTCACAGTGGTGGAAACACAAGCACAGAGAAGTGCTGCGGCTGCTCACGGCCACACAGCAGGTCAGCCACACTGCCTGGGCATCCTCATCGAGGGGACAGCAGAGGCGGCCAAGGACGGGGTGGGGCGAGGAGGGCTAAGGCCCCCCAGCAGGGGCACCAGAGGTCACCAGAGCAGGGGAGGTGGGGGCGGGCCCACGCTGCCTGGGGCGGCAGCTGTGCCTGTCTTTGGAGCAGCAATCCCAAGGAAACTCCCCTTTCTCCTGCTGGAGGCCCAGCAACAAAGCAGGCGGCATAGCGGCATTGGGGCTGAGGACCTCCCGCGTTCCTGAGACGGGCGGGGCTGTCTGGGCAGGGGCCTCCAGCACCTGCACCAAAGTCTGTGGGGGATGGGAGGCACAGGCACTGTGGGTGGCCAGGCCTGGGATGGCTCAGTCCCTGAGAGCACTCTTGGGCTGTTATTTTTTTAAATTTATTTTTTATTATTTTTATCTCGCACCCGGTGTGCAGTGTGCTCCGTCTGTAGTACTTTCTGTCGAGACACAACCCATGTGCAGTACTTTTTTTTAATTTTAAAAACTTATTTATTTTTCCTTTTATCTGAGAGGCAGAGAGAGATCTTCTATCCCCTGGATCACTTGCTAAATGAGCTGGGCCAGGCTAAAGCCAAAGTCAAAGCCAGGAGCTAGGACCTCGATCCAGTCTGGCATGTGGTGGCAGAGAGCCCAGGGTGTGCATCGGCAGGAAGACAGACCAGAGGCAGAGGAGCCGGCACTCAAACCCTAGCGCTTCAATACAGGGCATGCCTGTCCCATCAGGTGCACCGATCTTAAGTGCACACTTCAGGGACATGTTACACATGTGTGCACACACATGTGCTACAACCTAGATCAAATTCTGACCTCACCTACTCAAAGTATGGTCCTTAGATGGGCGGCACCAATCTCGCCAAGAAGCGTATTGGAAATACAGGACCACAGGCCTCTCTGGTATTCTGTGGGTCAGAATCTTCCTGGGGGCGGGGGGGGAGGCTTACAGCTGCTGGTTTATTCCATAAATGCCTGCAAGAGCTGGAGCTGCACCAGGCCAAAGTCAGGAGCCAGGAGTCAGGAACTCAACCCAAGTCTCCCACATGGGTAGCTGGGACCCTGAGCAGGATGCTGGATGGGAAGAGGAGCCGGGACTTGAACCAGGCACTCGGATACAGGATGCAGGCCTAGGCTTCCCGAGCGGTGTCTTAGCTGCTGCACCAAACACCTGCCTCAGGAACACAGCAGTTACACTGTGCCATTTCACAGGTGAGAAAACCAAGACTCAGAGAGCTTCAGCAGCTTTTCTGAGGCAGCTGCTAAGTGGGGGCAGCCAGATTGGAACCCAGACAGCCAGACTCCAAAGTCTTAGTTAATTTTTTTAAAGATTTATTTTATTTATTTGAAAGAATTACAGAGAGAGGTAGAGACAGAGAGAGTTCTTCCGTCCCCTGGTTCACTCCCCAAATGGCCGCAACAGCCAGAGCTGAGCTGATCCAAAGCCAGGCAGGAGCCAGGGTCTCCCGTGCAGGTGCAGGGGCCTAAGCACTTGGCCCATCTTCCACTGCCGCCCAGCCCACAGCAGAGAGCTGGATCGGAAGTGGAGCAGCAGGGACTCAAACTGGCGCCCTTAAGAGATGCCAGCGCGGCTCTAGTCCTAATTAATTTTTGACCTGAATTTCTCAGAGCAGGAGCGACGTAGGCTATCCCTTGAGCAAACCAGTTAAAGAAATTATCTTCTTTCTTTTCTCTGTTCCTTGGGGGGAAGTTTCTGATACTGAAGCACCCACATGGTCTGGACAAGAACGCAGGGCCCCAAAGCCCTCCCTACCACCCCACCCCTTGGCCGTTGCCCTCTGGACGCTCCTGGTGCTCTGTAGCAGGCCTTGCTTTCCTGTGTAGGCGGCAGGGCATGTTGCACAGCCAGGCTGGCCCTGGCCTTCAGCCCCCTGCACATACCATCACCAGATCCCCACGCCACAGCTGCACTGGGATTCACCTCTGCGGGTCACTCCTTGCCATCTCTGCCCACTGCAGTGGGGGCCCCTGCCACCCCAGCCCTGGGTGCTGGTGATGCTGGCCTTGGCAGGTACCCAAGACAGGATGCCTGATACACCCCCAGTGCCCCAAGCCCAGGAGGCGGTGAAGGGAGAAGCCCAGGTCGGGAAGGACACCCCTTTCCCGGAAACTGAAAATGAAACCCCAGAGAGGCACTGGCAGCTGGAGGCTCCCTGAGAACAGGGCTCTGGCCTGGGGCCATCTCCAGTGACAGGAGCCGAGAGGCCCCCCTTCCCTGAAGGGTCTGGGGGGCAGCCCTGCCGCCGCCCCACGTACCCTCAGTCTCCTGGACTTGAGCTTTGCATTGGAGCAGGACCTGGCAGGCAGCAAGGCATGGCCTGGGTGCCACAAGAGGAAGCAGCAGTGGCATGGCACCCACGTGTCGGACTCCGCTGGTGCCAGCTTCCCCAAGCAGTCTTATCTTTCCTTTTTACAGTTGTTTATTGACAGCCAGCTCGGTGCCAGGGACTATTTCAAGCACAGGACAAACATCAGCTGCCTCGATCCTCAAAAACATCCTGTGGGGGGGTACTATCATGATGCCCGTTTTACAGACGGGGAAACAGGCCCGACAGGTAGGCACCGAGTCCAAGGCTGCACAGCTGAAAGGGGGCAGGCTGTTGTCTTCACCACTAAGCTCTGGTCAGTGGCTCTCACAGGTGGGTGCCCACCAGCATCCCTGGGAGACCCCCGCAAACATCAAGGCCTGGGCCCCCACCCCAACACAGGTGTGAAGAGGCCCCCGGAGCCCACCTTTCCTGCAAGCTCCAGGCGATGCTATGCTGTTGGTCAGGACCACACCTTGGATGCTGCTGCTACAGGGCATCTAGAACATTCTCAAGTGAGCCTATAAGGCGGCTCTCTGATTCCCAAGGATCTTTTCCCGGACAGGAGCTGGTCACCAAGGCCCTCAGAGCAGGGACTCATCATGCAAGGCCCCGGGGGTGCCCACCCTCTCCCCACAGCCTGTGGCCTGGGCCCCACTAGTGACCTCTGGCCTCAGTCTCTGCACCTGAGTAATGGCCCACAGCACACCTACCAGAAGGCGCAAAACGAGAAAGCCAAAATGAAGTGCGGCGTGGAGGGCCAGCCAAGTGTCCCACGCACTGTGGCGGGAGCAGGAGCGGGAGCGGGAGCAGTGCTTTCCAGGCCCGGCAGCCTCTGCACACACATGGCCCGTGGTTTCCCAGTCACACTCTGGAGTAGGCGCCAAAGGGAAACGCGGTTCTGTGTTTGCTAAGAGACCCACAGGCACACTGAGCAGCGCTACTGCCCACAGCCGCAGGTGGAGCGGAGCCCGCCCGCAGCAGGAGAGGTGGGGGCAGGCGCGCGGCACAGTGTGGTAAGCCCCCCTCAGTCCGCCCGCATCCTATATGAGAGGGGCTGAGCTCCAGCCCCACCTCGGCTTCCTGCTAATGCACACCCTGGGAGGGTGTTCCTGCCACCCACGGCAATGACCCAGATGGAGTTCCTGCTCCTGGCTGCAGCCTGGCCCAGCTCCACTACTGGGAGCATCTGGGGGAGTGAACCACTGGATGGAAGCTCGCTCGCTCACTCGCTCGGTCTCTCCGTAACTCTGCCATTCAGAGAAATCGATAAATAACTCCTGTAGAAAAACAGGACAGATAAACAAGCCCTGGTCTGCCACACAGTCACCACTGCATGGTGACTACACGGCGATGAGAATGAATGAGTGTACCGCCTGCGCCAGCAGGGAGGAGCACCGAGATGGCACAAAACAAAAGGCCCCAGCGTTCTGGAGCCAGGGAACGCCCTCTGTGTGGACAGAGGCTGGTGCCCAGGGCCTGGCCGGGCGGGGCGCGGCTGGCTGCCACCCGCGTATACATGAGAAAGTCCACAGGAACTTTGTGCAATTTACGCTCTATGTTATGCACAATCACGTCAATAAAAATTGTAATTGTAGTAACGCCCTGTGAACTTCATTCATCATCTTACCGTTTCCAGGCCACAACGCAGGGGGGCTGCACACACGTGCTGCTGGGCAGCCCAGCCCCAGACTGCCCTGGGCCGGGGCAAACTGGAGCTCTTCTGGCATGAGGCAGCCCCGTCGGCCACTCCAGCCTGGCCTCCGGTGCCGCCACGCTTTCTGTTTCTGTGAACTGCACTGCCCAAGGTGCCCCAGAGGACAACTCCTTCCCCAGAGGACTCCCTTCTCCTGCCTCCGCCTCTTCCGGTGCCTGCAGCAAACCAGCACAAACCAGGCAGCTTATGGACAACAGAAACGCGCTGCGCACAGTCTGGAGGCTGCAGGGCCTAGGGCACGGGTCCCGGTGTCTCCGAGGACAGCCACTTTGGGGGTTGCAGGCATGATCTTGCCGTGGCCTCACACAGTGGAGGCAAGCAAGCCCTCCAGGATCTCTTTGGCAAGGCACTGAGCCCACCTGGGAGGCTCTGCCCCCATGACCTGACCACCTCCCCAAGGCCACTCCGAGCGCCACCACCCTGGGGGCTCAGGACTCCAACACGGGTGCTGCAGGGACAGCTCAGTGTGCGTGCACCCACAGCACGCTCACCCGGGCTCTCGCTCCCGGCCCGCGGCGGCTGTGACAAACACGGGTGCACTAAGACAAGAACAGTCTGCTGATTTCACCCACAAAACCGAGAAAGCACCAGGAGGGCAGACAGAAGTGCTGTGCAGGTGAGACCAGGCACCAGGCAGACACCAGCAGCAGTGTGGCTTCGGGCTGGGCACGCTCCCCCTCTGAGCCACCGTGTCCTTATCTGCTTGGGGCTGGTGGGGTGACACAGGGACACAGGGAACAGGGGCCTGCCCTGTTCCTCCACACTCACCGCTCGAGCCCTGGGGTTCTCAGCAGGAGGAGTTTGAAGAGTAACAGCTTTATTGAGATATGCACACCCTTCCCCCACAACAAGGTTTTAGCACCGGCACACGGCTCTGCACTGACCAACTGCACGCATCGCCGGACATTCTTGCCAGCCCAGCACCCACCGACAGTCAGCCCCCGATCTGCCTTCTGTCTCCCTGGATTTCCCAGCGTGTGGTCTCTGGTGCTGGGCCTCTTTTGCTTGGCGTAAGGATTTCGTGGGTCACCCGTGTTGTGGGGTGTGTCAGAACCTCATTCCTGGGGTTGCAGCACCAGCAGCCCACACAGACACTGGTTCAAGTCCTGGCTGCTCCACTTCCAATCTAGCTCCCCGCTAATGCACCTGGGAAGGCAGCAGGGGACCCAGATGGAACACCAGGCTTCTGGTTTGACCTGGCCCAGCCTCAGTCATTGTGGCCACCTGGGGAGTGAATCAGTGGATGGGAGACCTCTCTCTTTCTGTCATTCTGCAGTTCCAAGAAATAAAATCTTAAAAAAAGGAAAGAACTAAAAAAAAAAAAAAAAAAAAAAAAAAAAAAAAGGAAGAACGTCCTTAGTTTCTACTGTCTACGAGATTCCACTGTAGAAACAGCTGGGGAGGCCAGCAAGTCTGTGTCGCCCCCTGGGGTCTCTCCACTGCCCAGCTGAGCAGCGCCCAGTTCTCCCTCCTCTGAGACGGCGCAGCAGGGATGAATTATGAGAACCGGTTCACAAACCAGGAAGTCGGGGCCCAGGGGCCCACAGCTGTGCAGAGAGCTGGGCCCCTCCCCACCTGGCAGCATTCAGGAGGGGATGACTGTGCACATGACCCTGGGAGAGCCCTGGCGGCTGTTTCGTGAGCAGTAGAACGGAGCAAGAGTGGAAAGGAAGAGCGACTGCAGTGGCCGGTGGCACTTGGAGCGACAGCCACCACTCTAGATGCTCTCAGCCTTGGAGGGCCAGCACTCCCCCCACCCCGAGAATCTGCCAGGAAGTGCTGTCACGTCGTGGGGAGCTCTGTGAGAGGCCTCGTCTGGGGAGAGGCAACCTCAGGACCCGTGTACAGAACTCACGCTCTCCTGGGCGCCTAGGACTGGCCCGGTGCTGCGGGTGCTGTTGCGGGCAGACGATGTCCTTGTTCTCGGGGACATGGTCACCTGCTGGAGAAAGGCAGGCAGCAAACACAGGAAGAGGCAGGACCAGGCACCAGGCACCCCACCAGCGCTGGCCCGAGTGTATACCGGGTGCCCCAAATGCTGCGCCTGGCAGGGCACAGCAGGCCTGTGACGTCCTGCACCGAGATCTAAGAACGGGAAGCTGCCAGCCGCTGCTCGGTGTGGAACAATGTTCCAGGTCAAACAAGTGAGGTGAGGGCCCTGAGGCAGCCACACGATTTCGCTTCCAGGGGGCTGGAGACGGGAACACCCCGGATGCAGACGGGAGCTGAGGGGGCACAGGCACCAGGAGGGGTCTCAGCTGCTCGCAGGGGTCTGTGTGTGTGTGCTGACCCCCGAGGCAGAGCAGGACAGACGTGGGAGCCTGGGGAGTGAGCGTGTTTTATAACACATCTCAGCAGGTCCAATGGGGAGCGGGGAGGTTCCCTGGGCCAAGGGAAGCAGCAGAAGGCCAAGGGCTGGGCCGACAAGGCCCTGCTGCCGGCCCAGCGTCCCAGGTGGGGCCTGTCCAGACCTGAAGCAGCCACGGGCGCCATCGAGAAAGGGAGGCGCAAGATGCCACAGCAAAGGCCCAGGTGGTGCCGCCTGCTGCAGCCGCACCTGCTGTGTCTGCCAACACCACCGAACGGGGCACAGGCCGACGGGCACGGGCGGGACACCCGCTCTGATCCTGGAAACCCTCTAAGACACCCAGGTGGGCCCTGGCTGACAGGCCTCCTTCACAGGCTCTTCCGGCGCTCCTCTCCCATCTCCCTGCATCCATGCGCACTGACCCCATCACAGGCCACGTCCCGACTCCCAGCCCGGTGCCGGGGGCCTTGTTGGGGAGCAGGGCCTTTGCAGACAAGACTAAGCTAAGCATCTCGGGACGACATCGCCCGGAAGGGCCGGCCCTGCCTGCCGACACAGGATGAGGACAAAGCTCTGTTACCACAGCCTCGGGAGACCAGAACAGCTGTGCAGTGCGCTCCTGGGGTCAGGCGCACTGGAAGGCTCGGGAGTGCTGCTCATTTGGTTAACATTTATCCATTTGTATTTAGTTTGAAGGCAGAGAGAGAGTGAGAGAGACAGAGACAGATCTTCCATCAGCTGGTTGACTCTCCCAAGCTCCCCAGGACAGGCAGGCAGCACTGGTCAAAGCCCGGGGCTCCCTCCGGGTCTCCCACATGGCTGGCAGGGGCTCAGACACTGGAGCTACCACCTGCTGTATCACAGAGCTTGCATTAGCAGAAGCTGGATGGGAAAGCAGAAGAGCTGGAACTGAAACCAGGCTCTGCGACGTGGGATGTGGGCGTCCCAGGTAGCGACCTGACCTGCGGGTGTCCCAGGTAGCGACCTGACCTGCAGGGCCACAGGGCCACCACTGCGCAGACGGCTTTATCTGGGCGTGGGGAAGGAGATCAGAAACGTGGCCGGCCTGATTTTGAATGCGCCACTTCATGCATAACTTTAGACGAGTTCTTGGGTGTCTCTGTTTCCAAGGAGGCCAGTGTTTAAATGAAATTCTGAATGTACCAGGCTCTGGGTGGCAGCGGATTTCCTGTGCTGACTACATCTCATAGTCGTAGACTGCAAAAGGAAAGCGGGAGGGGAGGTTTCGGGGCACTGGGGGAAAGGCTCTGGGCGGAGTCCTCAGAGGGAACCCTGCTCCCTGGGAAATCCGGCGTTTCCAGTACAAGCAGGGAGGCCTCTGGACATGAGAAGTGGGAAGGCGAGTGATTTACGACCTGAAAAAGCCAGCCCTACCACTTCTGACCTCTCACCCCGGCCCCGCAGGCACTTCCCAGAAGAGAGTGCCTGGGTTCAGTTCCCAGCTCTGGCTCCTGACCCCGGCTTCCTTCCCGCTGGTGCATACCCTGGGAGGCAGTAGGGATGGCTCAAGTCCTTGGGTTCCTGACAGCCACATGGGAGACTCGGACTGGATTCCTGGCCCCCAGCCATTGCCTGTGTGTGGAGAGTGAACCAGCAGATCAGAGCTCTATCTTTCTGTTTCTCTGCTTCTCAAAAAGAATAACAATGTTTTTAAACACGTGGTAATAACAAAGGCCTAATAGTGAGCCCAGCACGGACAGCAGTTATCTCATACCAAGGCGGTTGTAAATCCGACCTTATTGTGTGTGTGCGTGCGTGCATGTGTGTGTGTGCGTGTGTATGGGGGAGGTGTCCACGGGAGCCACAGCACGCCCCTGCACAAAGCACCAGGAGCAGACAGGAGCTGAGGACGGAGAGGCCTTTGGCCGCCCAGGCAGGGAGCGTCAACGTCGAGACCTGAAGGGCGCGGGTGGCGGACCCCACGGCCGTCGTGGTGCACTTGTCATCCAGCTCCATCCCCAAAGGGCCACTGCTCTGGAGCAGCAAGGCCAAGCAACGCTGAGGCCTCCCAGAAGCCCTCGGAGGCAAGACTGAGTGTTCCCATTTGACAGATGGGAAAACTGAGGTGCCCAGCGCCTGGCACACCCTAGGTGCTCAACCAACACCTGCTGAGCACAAACTGGAGGTACAGAGGGAGCTCAAGTCCTGTGCCCGGGATCACACGACTGGCAGGGGCAGGGCTGAGACCTGGAGCAGGCAGCCCTGCTCCGGACCCCACCCTTATCAGCTCGACTCCTTTCCCGCAGCTCACAAGGCCCATGTTACCAGCCCCACCAGCAGACGAGGACGGAGACCCAGAGAGACAAACACAGAGGCTGGGGATCCCAAACCAGACCTGGTGGCCTGGGAGCCAGAGAAGGGGGCGCGGGCCGCGGGCTCCCAGGCAGCTCAGGGCACTGGCGTCTGCCTGCAGCCCTGCTCACCACAGCAGGACCCAGGGGCTGGCCGTGACCCTCACCTCAGCCCCCTGCTTGGGGCCCAAGACAAGGGAGCGAGGGGGGACATCTTGGCTTCCTTCACACCAGTTGCCCCGGGGGAATGAAAAGGACTTCTGACCTGAGTTCTGTCAGCTGGCCCACTCCTCGGATAAAACATTCCTGTCCCTCAGCCTCAGCGGAGCCATCACTGGGGGCTCTCCAGCTTTCTGGCTGCTGCCTCAGTTTCCACAGCTCTAACATGGGGACAATGGTGCTGACCCTGAGGGTTTCTCCTGGACAGCAGATGTAGGGCATGTCCTGCCCCCATCACAAGACATGCTGGGATGCTTCTAAAACACGCAGGCTCCTGGGGCTGGGCCTGGGCGTCTGTGCTTTGTCAGGTGTCTCAGGAGCACCTCACCTCAGCATCTAGCGACTATGAAGACCACCTCTCGCTCTTGTTTTATTACTTCTGTAGCACACAGCTATGCTGAGCCAGGGGCACAGGGTAGGGGGTGGGGAGTGGCCAGTGCTTTCTCCTCCCTCCTGGAGTCCACTTTGCAGGGGCCATGTGAGCAAGTCGGTGTGCAGCCCACCAGCTCTTTTTGCTTTTCGACACAGCTTGGGTTTCCTTCTTCGAATTTTATATTTTATTTTAAGATTTATTTATTTATTTGAAAGTCAGAGTTACACACACACACATACACAGAGAGAGAGAGAGGTCTTCCATCCGATGGTTCACTCCCCAGATGGCCGCAACAGCCGGAGCTGCGCCGATCCGAAGCCAGGAGCCAGGAGCTTCTTCCGGGTCTCCCAAATGGGTGCAGGGGCACAAGGACTTGGGCCATCTAGTACTGCTTTCCCAGGCCATAGCAGAGAGCTGGATCGGAAGAGGAGCAGCTGGGTCTTGAACCAGTGCCCATATGGGAATGCCGGCGCTTCAGGCCAGGATGTTAACCCACTGCACCACAGTGCCAGCCCTTATATTTTATTTTTTTAAAACAGATTTTATTTACTTATTTGAGGGGCAGAGTTACAGAGAGAGGGAGAGACACACACACACACAGAGGTCTTCCATCTGCTGGTTCACTCCTCAAATGGAAGCATTGGCCAGCGCTGGGCTGATCAGAGGCCAGGAGCCAGGAGCTTCTTCTGGGTCTCCCACACAGGTGCAGGGGCCCAAGGACTTGGGCCATCTTCTACTGCTTTCCCATGCCATTAGCAGGGAGTTGGATCAGAAGTGGAGCAGCCGGGACTAGAACTGGCACCCAGATTGGATGCTGGCACTGCAAGCAGAGGCTTAGCCTACTAAGCCACAGTGCTGGCCCCTATGTTTTCTAACTTAAAAACTAGGCAGGGTGCTTGCTTTAGCAGCATGTATACTAAAAAAAAACTAGGCAGAGTTGGCCGTGTGGTGCAGTGGGTTAAGTTGTTGTTTGCCACGCCGGCATCCCATGTCAGAGCACTGGTTCAGGTCCCTGAGGCTCCACTTCCAGCTGAGCTGTCACTGTGCCTGGGAAAGCACTTGGGTTCCTGGATGGAGTGCTCGGCTCCTGGCTTCGGTCTGGCCCACTCTGGCTGTCCCAGTCATTTGGGGAGTGAACAGCGGAGGGCAGCTCGCTCTCTCTGGCCAACCCTACCCCTTGTTGCTCTGGCTTTCAAGTAGATGAAATACAGCATGGGGGCTCATAACCCTTTGTGCTTTCTGCTCTTTTTTGACATCCCACTGCCGCAAGCTGAGGTACAGGCTGCAAGTGTCCTTAGGGCTGCACTAGAAGATGCAAGGAGCTGTGAATCCCCGTGGGCAGATGGGAATCTGAGGCCCCAGACTGCGGCTGAGAAGGCCACCTCCGCATGCACATGCGCACAATGGGCTGCTCGCTGCTGGGGCTGTGTGCCTTGCACAGCAGTCCCGGGAAGGGCACGTGCAAGGAGCCGGCCCTGCAGCTGCCAGAGCCTCACGTGCTCCTCCCCTGCCCCTCCCCTGCCCCGGAGCAGCTGGCTGCACAGCCAGACCGCAGACTGGCGGGGTGGGGAAAGTGCAAATGAGCCCCAGCTGCCGGCTGAGTTTCTCTTTCCCGGCAAAGGAGCACCTGATGGTACCAGGGGTGCTGGGGTGAGGGGGAGCCTCAGGGCTGTTTTTACCCTCCTGAAGAATAACATTTACATGATAGGAGGGATGGGCTCTGTGGCCCTGAAGTGTTGAGCCCCTTGATGATTTACGCATCCCTGTAAACCATTCAAATCAAGAGCAGGGCACGGTCAGCCTCCCAGCTCCCAGCTCCCAGCCAGCAGAGGTAACAGCCCTGTGGGAGCTGCCTCTATCTATTTCTTCCTTCCTTCCTTCCTTCCTTCCTTCCTTCCTTCCTTCCTTCCTTCCTTCCTTCCTTCCTTCCTTCCTTCCTTCCTCCCTCCCTCCCTCCCTCCCTTCCTTTTTTTCTAAATATTTTATTTATTGAGAGGTAGAGTTACAGACAGAGGGAGAGACAGAGAAAGGTCTTCCATCTTCTGGTTCACTCCCCAAATGGCTGCAACAGCTGCAGCTGTGCCGATCCGAAGCCAGGAGCCAGGAGCTTCCTCTGGTCTCCCACGCGGCTGCAGGGGCTCAAGCACTTGGGCCATCTTCCACTGTTTCCCAGGCCACAGCAGAGAGCCGGATCAGAAGAGGAGCAGCCCAGAAACAAACTGGCTAGCCTACTGCGCCACAGCACCGGCCCCCACCTGTTTCTAAATGGCAGTCAAGGCAGCATGCACCCCCTCGCCTGGCCCCCCGCCAACTCGGAGTGGGGGCATCGTGTGTGCCCTCGCTGGCTGAACCAGCGCACTTCCTGCTGTGTCCTGTTTGGGACCACTGAGCACTTTTGCTTCTCTGGGGTCCACGCCCGCGGGCCTGCTGGGTCACCGGGTGGGCGTCTGCTGGCGCCTTCTGTCCCAGCTGCCAGCACCGCTGTGAGACCTCACAGAGTGACTGGCTCGGCCGCTGGGGAGCAAGCCCGCGAACACATAGCGGGGCCACACAGAGGCCCTGGGAGGAGGCCTCGGCTGGCCCGTGGGGAGCCCTCTGCACAGGTTCCCAGCAGCCAGGTTCAGGCAGCCCAAGAAGGCAACCACGGAGCCCTGGGACTGCTGTCCGTCTGCAGTGACATTTTATAAACAGTATCCTCAGTTCCTAACAAATGTCCTTCCCTTCCTTGTGGGCTCTGTGAACTCCTACTCACCTCTCAAAACCCCACTCTGGCCCCATGCCTCCATGAAGTCCTCTCGTAACAGGTCACTGCTGCAATGGGCATTGCTGCCCAGTTAGTGCCGGTCAGGAGACCATGCCTCAGTCCTCCCTGTATGTCCAGCCCATACTGGATGCTTGGCACATGTTTGTTGACCTGATTTTCCAGAATTCTTGGTGTGTCAGGTGCCTCAGAGCTGCACGGCCAGAGAGCTGAGAACCACCACCTTGAACATGTACACGAATAGTGTGAGGGCATGGGACCATGGTGTTCTATCAGTTTTCCATGAAGCTGATGTCCACGGGGTGGAGAGAGGACCTGTGACTGTCCAGGAAGTGTGAGTGATTCTAACCACGGTGGGGGGGTGACACAGGGCTTCCCCGTTTCTTCCACCCGCATGTGGTAGGCACCCTCAGCTCTGCAGGGGGCAGGGACGGGGCATGGGACAAGACAGCCATAGCCAGCACCTAGGCGAGTGACTCCAGAGCAGTCATGGCGAGGACACAGGGAGATGAGGGGAGAGGAAGGTCGGGACAGGGAGGCCTGAGGCACCCAGGACCTACCTGGCAAGGCAGCAGCCAGCCCGGCAGAGCAGGGGCCAGCGAGTCCCAGACAGCAGGTCCAGCAGTGCAAAGACCCCGGGGCTGGAGTCCTTCCAAGTATGGGCAAGGAAGAGGGAGGGAGAGTGGCCTTATCTGAGGCCAGCCCTGAGGGCCCCTGGGACTTGTGGGTGAGGGGAACCCCAGCCTCTCTGTTCCCGGCAGCGATGGTCACACACCGCCAAGCCAAGCCAAGCAGCAAAGGCGTGGCCCGCACCTGGGGTGTGGGGTGGGCAGGAGATTAGAGAAGGGACAAGGGACCTGTCCTAGTTCCTGGGTGGGACGGGCCATGCTCCCTCACTGCACCCCAGCCCACAGGTGCCCTGAGGCTCCCTCTGCATCCCTAGACCCCAGCACATGCCGGGGGCTTTTGCCCCACTGTCACATTGCCCAGCACCCCTCTCCTGGGCTCCACCCAGAGTGAGTCCCAGCTCAGCTGCTGGTCACGGGAGCACTCTACAGACTGCCCCCAGCCCGCCCCCGGGTCCCCCTTCCTCCTATAACCGCAACAGTTTCCTTCAGGGCATCCCACAGGTCCTGGTTTCAGGTGGGTGGGTCTCTCCTGGGAGTTAGGAGCCCCCAGGAGGTGTCTGGCTCCCCAGTGAGGGGAACGCCTGGGGCCCAGAGCCTCATCCCCACCCGAGCCTCCTGCACACAGGGGAGCCTGAGTCTCCTCCACCCTCTCCTCACGCCCTCCTAGGCCCTGGAGATGGAAAACCCCAGCTGTCTGATTATACAGCCCCCAGGGCCTGCACTGTGGATAAGGCACCTGCTGCAGCAGCTGACAGGGGACAGAGCTGCCCTGGCTGCAGGTGCCAGGGGCCACTCCCTGGCACGCCCTCCCCCTTCTCGCTGGCACACAACTGCACATGTGAGCGTTTTCCAGGCATGCTTGCTATGATGACGAATTCTGAAAGACCAGACTCAGCGAGTGTGGGGTCTTGCAGATGGTTCTGACGCATGGCGGCACGCGAGAGCTCCTTGCCCTCCAGGCACAGCCGACCGTTCTAGGGAGATCCCGGCCACGGGCAGGAAGAGGGCCGCTGCAGAGCCACCCCCGAAGGCAGAGCAGAGCGGGCACATGGGGTGGCAAGCAGGGGCCAGCTCAGCCCCTCCCAGTCCACGCACACGCAGGATGGCTCACCCTGGCCGCGCTGTAGTGTGTTTCCACACCAGGACGGTGCAGTGTCCGGGCTGGGCAGGGACACACACACGCATGTGGATAGACGTGCGCTCAGAGACGGACGCACTGACACCAGGGAGAAGGGGCGGGGGGGCCTCAGAGATCCTTCAAAATGTTTTCTTTTTCAGCCAGGAGTTGGGGATAAGATACTTTGCATCCCTGGGAAGCCACATTAAAATAATTTTTAAGAGACACACGGTCTTTTGAAAAATGATTCATAGAGACATATAGAAAGCTAAAAGTGATAGACGCAAACAACTGGGAAACCTAGAAGAAATGGAAACATCCTTGGAGACTTATCGCCTACCCAAATTGATGCATAAACACAGAGAAAACTTAGAGCACATGAGTAATGAGATTAAATCTCAAGCAGTAAAAAGTCTCCATGCAGAGAAAAAAAGCCCAGAACCGGTGGCTTCACTACAAAATTCTACCAAGCTTTTAAGGAAGAACTAACACCGTCCCCCGCAACGGGAAGGGCAGGAACTCCATCCAACTCATTCTACAGGGCCAACTTCACCTTGATTCCAAAATCAGACACAGAACAACAAAGACAGAAAACCACAGCTCAATCTCCCCGACAAACAGAGAAGCAAAGATTTCCAAGCGGATATTAGCAAACTGGATCCAACAGCACATCAGAAAAGCCACTCACCGGAGCGAGCGGGAGTGGCCCAGGCATGCAAGCAGAGCTCATCACACACAAACCACGAAAGCCACACACTGCACACCCACAGAATGAAGGACAAGAAAGAGATGACCGGGGCGGTGCTGTGGCGCAGCGGCACCTGTAGTGCCGACATCCCGTATGGGCACTGGTTCGAGTCCCAGCTGCTCCACTTCCAGTCCAGCTCTCTGCTATGGGAAAGCAGCCAAAGACGGCCCAAGACTGTGGGCCCCTGCACCTGCCTGGGAGATCCAGAAGAAGCTCCTGGTCCTGGTTTCGGATCAGCACAGCTCTGGTCGTTGTAGCCATCTGGGGAGTGAACCAGCGGATGGATGATCTCTCTCTCTCTCTCTCTCTCTCTCTCTCTTTCTCTCTTCCTCTCCTTCTCTCTGTGTGTGGCCCTTTTAAATAAAATAAATAAACCTTAAAAAAACACAAAGAAATACATGACCATCTCCACACATGCAGAGAAAGCATTCTATGGCATTCAGCATCAGCCATGATGGCCATGACGGAACCCTGAACACACTAGGCACAGAAGGACCACACCTCCCCGAAAGGAAAATCCACAGCCAGCATCACACAGAGCAGGGGAGCGTTCTTCTAAGATCTGGAACACGATACTCTCTCTACTCTGGTTCTGCACAGCATCGGTGAATTTTTTTTAAGATTTATTTATTTATTTGAAAGGTAGAGCTACAGAGGCAGAGGTACACGCACGCGCACACACACACACACACAAAAAGAGAGAGAGAGAGAGGTCTTCCATCTGCTGGTTTACTCCCCAGACGGCTGCACCAGAGCTGCGCCGATCCGAAGCCAGAATCCAGGAGCTTCTTCGAGGTCTCCCACGTGGGTGCAGGGGCCCAAGCACCTGGGACATCTTCTACTGCTTTCCCAGGCCATAGCAGAGAGCTGGATCAGAAGTAGAGCAACTGGGACTCGAACTGGCAACCATATAGGAAGCTGGCACCGCAGATCAGGGCTTTAACCCACTGCGCCACAGTGCTGGCCCCAGCACTGGTGGTTTTAACCAGAGCAATTAGATAAGAGAAAAAAAAACCAGAAGACGTACAAATAGGACAGAAGGATGCGAAATTATCTGTTTAGAAATTACATGATTCTGCATAAAGAGAAACCTAAAGATTCCACTAAAAGAACTGGTTACAAGTTAATTACTATCAATTATTAGAATTGATAAAATTTGGTAAAGTTATAGGGTACAAAAATCAATCTACCAAAATTAGTAGATTTTTATATATCAACAGCAAACTCACAGAGAAGTCATAAAAGCATTCCCATTAACACTAACTACAAAAAAATTACCTAGGAATAGATTTAACCAAGAATGTAAAGATCTCTACAATGGAAACTTCAAAACCTCGATGAACACAAATGGAAAGCCTCCCACATTCTTGTACTGAAGAATCAATACTGTTAAAATGTCCCGACTACCCTAGTGGTTCCCAGACTCAGCACAACTCCCATCAGATGCCAGTAACGTTCTTCAGAGTGAGAAAAACCAGTCCTGAGACCTACACCACGTCACAAAAGACCAGGGGCAGCCAAAGCAATCCTGAACCAACAGGACAAGGCTGGAGGCATCACAATACCTACCACAGGTCACAGCACACACTGCGGGGCTGTGGGGCCACAGTGCCCCACCCTGGCTTACACACAGCCCCACAGTCCCAGGGAACAGAGGAAGACCCTAGAGGTGAATCCAGGCACTAAGAGCTGACTGAGTTGACAAAAACACACAGCAGAGAAAGCATGGCTCTTTAAAAGATGGTGCATGTAGGCCGGCGCTGCGGCTCACTAGGCTAATCCTCCGCCTAGCGGCACCGGCACACCGGGTTCTAGTCCCGGTCGGGGCGCCTGATTCTGTCCCGGTTGCCCCTCTTCCAGGCCAGCTCTCTGCTGTGGCCCGGGAGTGCAGTGGAGGATGGCCCAGGTGCTTGGGCCCTGCACCCCATGGGAGACCAGGAGAAGCACCTGGCTCCTGGCTTTGGATCAGCACGGTGCGCCGGCCGCAGCGTGCCGGCCGCGGCGGCCATTGGAGGGTGAACCAACGGCAAAAGGAAGACCTTCCTCTCTGTCTCTCTCTCTCACTGTCCACTCTGCCTGTCAAAAAAAAAAAAAAAAAAAAAAAAAAAAAAAAAAAAGATGGTGCATGTACACCATGGACTACCATGCAGCAGTTAAAAATGAAATCCTGCCATCTGCAACAAAAGGGATGCAACTGGAAACCATCATACTGAGTGACATAAGCCAGTCACAAAGACAAACACCACATGGTCTCTCTGTTCTGAGGTAACTAACAGGAGTGAAACTGACACTTTGAGATGCCCCACTTTGAACAGCCCTTGCCTTGACTGTTGGGGAACAATGATGTTTTTCTTGTTTTTGTTCTTTCCTTCTTTTTTCCTTCATGCTAATCAGTGAACTCTCTACTTGGTGTAGAGTTAATCTTATGAATATAAAAATTCACTGAAAACTCATCTGTGTAAAACATAGGAATGGGAAAGGAAGAGGAAGAGGAAGAAAGGCAGGAGTATGGGTGGGAGGGAAGTGGTGGGGGGAGGAAGCATCATGTGCCCAGATCTGTATATATTAAATGCATAAAGTGGTATTCCTTAAAGAAAATTAAAAAAATAAAAAGATGCTGGGAAAACTTGATGTCCACATTCAGAAGACTCCACCCCCACCCCCACCCCCACCCCGCCCATATACAATTCCGCTCAGAATGGCTGAGACCCAGGTGGAAGAGTTGACACCATGAAACTATTGGAAGAAAACATGGGGCACCACTTCAAAACAGTGGTGTAGGCAGTCATTTTCTGGACAAGACTTCAAAAACACAGGCTTCACAAAAGCCAGCACTAGACAAACTGGATCACATCAAACTAAGCAACAGAAACAATCAACAGGCCAGCACCGCGGCTCACTAGGCTAATCCTCCGCCTACGGCGCCTGAACACTGGGTTCTAGTCCTGGTCGGGGCTCTGGATTCTGTCCCGGTTGCCCTCTTCCAGGCCAGCTCTCTGCTGTGGCCCCAGAAAAGGATGGACCAAGTACTTGGGTCCTGTACCCACATGGGAGACCAGGAGGAAGCGCCTGGCTCCTGGCTTTGGATTGGTGCAGCTCCGGCTGTAGCAGCCATTTGGGGGGTGAACCAATGGAAGGAAGACCTTTCTCTCTGTCTCTCTCTCTTACTGTCTAACTCTGCCTGTCAAAAAAAAAAAAAAAAAAAAAAAAAAAAAAAAAAAAAAAAAAAACCAATCAACAAAAGGAAGAGATGACTGACAGAATAAAAGGAAAATGTTGGCAAGCTATGCTTCTGACAAGGGGTTAACATCCAAAATATATAAACAATTCAAAAACTCATTAACAACAACAAATTTAAAAATAGGCAACTGATGTGAACAAACACTTCTCAAAAGAGGAAATTCAAATGGCCAAGAAACTGGTAAAAAAATGCTCAACATCATTACCTTTCAGGGAAATGCAAATCAGAGCACCACCTCACCCCAGAGAGAACAGCAAGGATCAGGAAGAGGACAAAGGATTCAGAGAAAAGGGCGCCCTGACGCCCTGCTGGCAGCAATGCGAGTTAGTGCAGCCCCCAGGAAGAACAGGCGCGAGCGACCCTGAGACCCAGCTATCCCACTTTGGGGGCTAGACCTAAACCGGAAATGAAGCCAGCATACCCAGGAGACCCCTGCACTCGCAAGTTCACTGCAGCACCGTTCACAACAGCCATGATACGGAATCCAGTGTCCAGTGATGGGTAAATGGCTAAAGAAAACGTTTCACACGCACACACATACACACACTATGCAGAGAGCCATAGAAAAGGGATTTTAGTAAAATAAGTCAGACTCAGAAAGACAAATACTTGTGTTGGGGATTTGGGGACTACATCCCCTACCAGAGTCTGTGAGTTCAAATCTCAGCTCTGCTTCCTGCCAACGCACCCTGGGAGGCAGCAGGTGATGGCCCATGTACTTGGGCCACTGCTGCTCACGTGGCTTCAGCCTGGCCACGCCCCAGCTGTTGTGGGCAGCTGGGGAGTGGATCAGCAGATGGGAGGTCTCTCTGTCTCTGCCTTTCAAATAAAATGAAAACAAAGAAAACTTTTAAAATATTAACAATTGCTTAAAATTCCACCCTAGATAGAGAAAAAAATAAAGATTAAAAAAGTTAAAAGCGAGAGCCCTCACTCCAGCGTCACACCTACTCTGAGTACTTGGTGGACGCACTCACAAAGGCGGGTCTTTAACTTAAAAGCAGTGACTGTGACACTCAGGACAAGGCTGCAGGAGAGACAGTGAAGAGGCCAGGGCTGCCAGGGATGGGGCGGAGGTGAGGACAGGGGGCAGTGGACATTCCCTCTGCCGGTGAGGTGATGGGGGTAAGGCCCCACACATCTGCCCAACCCAAGGAATGGGTAACACAAAGAATGACTCTCGTTAACATTGTATCCAAATTGGCTCAAATGTAACAAACATACCTTAACCCAAGGAGGTAGTAAAGGAAACTGAGGCAGAGGGTGAGGCAGTACAGAGAACGGAATTCTCTGTACTTTCTGTGCAGTTCTCTGTAAAGCTATAACTACTCTATAAAAAGAGTGGCTGGCGCTATGGCTTGTTAGGTTAAGCATCTGCCTGTGGAGCCGGCATCTCATATGGGCGCCGGTTCGAGTCCCGGCTGCTCCTATTCCTATCCAGTTCTCTGCTATGGCTTGGGAAAGCAGTGGAAGATGGCCCAAGTCCTTGGGCCCCTGCACCCACGTGGGAGACCCGGAAGAAGTACCTGGCTCCTGGCTTCAGATCAGTTCAGCTCCGATTGTTTGGAGAGTAAACCAGCAGATGGAAAACCTTTTTGTCTTTCCCCCCCTTCTCTCTGTAACTCTGCCTCTCAAGTAAATAAATAAATCTTAAGAAAATAAAGTCTAGCCGGCGCCGTGGCTCAATAGGCTAATCCTCCACCTTGCGGCGCCGGCACACCGGGTTCTAGTCCCGGTTGGGGCGCCGGATTCTGTCCCGGTTGCCCCTCTTCCAGGCCAGCTCTCTGCTATGGCCAGGGAGTGCAGTGGAGGATGGCCCAGGTGCTTGGGCCCTGCACCCCATGGGAGACCAGGAAAAGCACCTGGATCCTGGCTCCTGCCATCGGATCAGCGCGGTGCGCCGGCCGCAGCGGCGGCCATTGGAGGGTGAACCAACGGCAAAGGAAGACCTTTCTCTCTCTGTCTCTCTCTCTCACTGTCCACTCTGCCTGTCAAAAAAAAAAAAAAAAAAAAAAAAAAAAAAAAAAAAAAAAGAAAATAAAGTCTATCCATCAACAATAAACACATCACCCTAAAATGAACATTCCTTTAATAAACGTTTTAAAATGAAAAGCAGTTCTCAGTAACACCTGGAGCTCCCTAGGTGGGAGGACTCCCGAAGCGGCTGTAGCACCACAGGGGGCCGGCCACAGTGCACAGCCCAGCCCCCGTGGAGGGACCCTGAGGTGCTTCCAGCCGTGCTGGGGCACCTTTGTCAGGTGGGCAGTCTTCACTCACCAGCATGAGTTCTCTTGGGCTGTGCTGTCCATGGTGGGAGCCAGGAGACACCCATGGCTGCTAAAGCTAGACACGTGGCTAGTCTGGATGGAGACGTGCTGCGTGGTGAGACGCACACCGGACTTCCGAGAGCTGGATGGGTGGAATGGCAAGTGTGAACAGGAAAACAAGGAAACCCACTGGCTTCAAGAGGGAAGATATATGTTATTTGGTTAAAAAAAAAAAAAAAAAAAAGAATGGGGGCAGATGTCCGGCTTGGCAGTTAAGAAGCCCAAGTCCCACATCAGAGTGCCTGCGTCTCATCCCAGCTCCAGCTCCTGCCTCCGCTTCCTGCTAATGCAGACCCCAGCAGGGACTGGATTCCTGCCACCCATGTGGGTGACCTGGATTTGCCCCGGGCTCAGGCCCAGCCCAGCCCAGCCCAGCCCAGGCCAGGCCAGGCCAGCGGATGGGAATTCTGTCACTCTGTCTCCCTCTCCATCTCTCCAGTAAGTAAAACATTTGAAACAATGTCAAGCATCTCAATCAGTCCTGTGCTGACGCCGAGCTGTAATCACATCCTGGATATGCTGGGTTCAAACCATCAGAACGTCTCCAAGTGGCTGCCAGCACACCCTGATGCAGCGCCCTCACGGTCTGCGTCTCGTTTCTTCAGCTGACCCAGACAGGGCAGATGTGCGCAGGAGGAACCGCTCGGCCAGAAGTGCCCGCGGCTCTGCTGCTGCGCCGTGTGGCCGAGGGGGGGGGGGGGCAGACAGGCTCTATTTCATAGACACCGAGTCCCTCTGGGTGCGTACCAGCAAGCGTCGGGAAGGACCCACTGAGCAAGAGGCGCCCAAGGAGGAGGATGGGTGAAGGGGCACCCTCTCCTGACTCCCCTCCTTCTGAACGGTTAGAATTCCTAGTAAGGGCTCTGCATTTATTCAGAAACAGGGATCATTTTAGAAAGACCCATGCACTGGGAAGCCTGAGGGAGCTGCCAGCACGGCTCTCGAGGCGGAGGGCCACATGCTCCCGGCTAATGGCCCGAGGCGCGACTTGGGCTCCAGGCAGGAGGAGATACTGAGGTCAGGGACCTGGACCCAGTCTGAGTCTAGGCTTGCCTCCGTGAGGCCTGGGGCACCTCCTGAGGCCCTGCGCCCGCTTCCCCGTCCACAGCACAGGGCACCACCATCTACACCTTGACGCCAGCCCAGGGCCTGTGACCTGCAGAACTGTGTTTCAAGCTACAACACTGTGGTGCTGTTATGGTGGTACCAGGGTAAAGCTGCGATCCTACCTGGTCTTGCAAGTTCAAGCGTGGCCAACACTCTACCTAACGTTATCACCTCCAGCCGCATGTCAGTTCTGACATCCAGCTGCCCGCTCGGCCCCATCATGCTCATGTCCCAGTTCTGCACCTCTCTCCCCACGCTGTCTCCACTCCCGCCCTCCCTGGCTGCCGTGGTGACCACAAGGCCTCAGACCCAGGCAGAACCCTCTCTCACACTCTCCCGAGCAGGGGCAGAAGAAAGATCTGCGCTCCCAGTCGGAACGAGCCCACCCCTCACCGTGCCGCTTCTATGCCCCACTCCGAGCCCACGCTCTTTCCCCTCTGTGACAGCCTCAGCTTGCTAACTCAGCTCCCTGCCTCCACCCCTGCCCCTTGCAGTATGGGACCCTTAAAACAGAGTGCCAATCTGTGCCCTCGCCTCACTCAGAGTGAGTCACGTCCCCACGGCGGCTGACAGCGCCGTTCCTGATGTGTGAGCTCGTCTCTCCTAACCCCCACCTCTGCTTCAGCAGTGCTGGGACGCCCTTGTCACGGATACCCCTCGCTGCTCCTGGGTCGCAGCAGGGTGGTTCTTAGCCCTCTTGGTTGACAGAGCAGGGAGGTGTGTGTGCGCATTTGCTACCCCAGGGCCTTTGCACAGGCCATCCTCCCACTAGCACTCGTCTCCGAAATCCTAATGACCAATTCCTTCACTGCCTTCTGGGTTTGCTCAATGGTCACCTTCTCAGCCAGGCCTGCCCTGATTACCATGAGCTCCCACGCGGCCCAGCCACCTCCGCAATGCCCAGCCGTCCTCACTCTGCCCTACGGCTTGTTTTCCTTTCGACACGCTGTGTGACTTCTGATTTATCTGTCACGCCTGTTTCATCCGTCTCCTGCGCCGGACACAAGCACTGCGTGGTGGACTGGGGAGCTCTGCTTTGCTGACTGGGCTCCCAACACCACCCGGCCCAGAGCGCGTTCCATCAGCCCGAAGTGGACAAACAACGGGTTGCAGAACTTCTGTCCCTGCATACAGAAATGGCTCGATCAAGTACACGGACGGTGGACGGCAGGAGGCAGGTTTCCCACTGCTGGAGCTGAGGGGAGGCACCTGGCGAGAGAGCAGTTCAGAGGGTCACATAGACACGTACAAGCCCCTGCGTGTCGGCTGACAGGGCCGAGAAGCCACAGTAGCCCGCAGCCACGAGCCCACCCTGTACCCACATCTTGGTCCCTAGCCCAGGCTCCAAATAAAGGAAACAGGGCTCCTCAGAGAAGTGGCGACTCTTGAGTGAGTCCCGGGCATCTCATAGAGGCAGAGAGGATGGACGTGCTCGTGACTCATGGCGCCAGGGCCAAGGGCCCCAGGAACCACGGAAGGAGCCCCCGATGCCCAGAGCTGAACGAGGCAAGCAGGAAGAGGAAGCAGCATCAGATGGTGACCCACACTGACATGAACGATGAATGAATCAGCGGGGAGGGGGGACGGACCCCCAGTGCGTGTGTGTGTGCAGGTGGCAGAGGCCCCTCTGCCTCCCCCAAGGGTGGGCTGCACAGGGGGCTACCGAGGAGCTCTGGCTTGGTCCCTCTTCAGTAGCACAATCCCGCATAATGACAGGATGTCAACGTGGCTGGCGGCTCTGCAGGTCCAAGGCTGAGGGCCCACTTCTGCTGACAGCAGAGTGCTGGGAGGCGCAGGGCATCGGGGAGTGAGAGGGGGCGCACGTATGTGTCTGGACCCTCTGCCCTCTCTCGCTCTTCCTGTAGAGCTGCCAGGATGCGGGGACCTTATTCAGGCCTACTGGCTCCCAAGCCTCTCCCCTCTCCACCCTCCTAATGCCTCACAATGGGGATTCTTGCTCTTTCTCATTAAAAAAAAAAAAAAAAAAAACAACCTGTATTTATTTGAAAGGCAGAATAATGGGGTGGGGAGGGGGAGACACGGAGAGAGAGGTCTTCCATCTGCTGCTTCACTCCCCAAATGGCCTCAATGGCCAGGACAAAGCCAGGAGCCCGGAACCCATCCATACCGCCCACGTGGGTGCAGGGGCCCAAGTACTTGGTCACCTTCCACGGTGTTCTCAGGTCCTTAGCAGGGAGCTGGATCAGCCATGGAGGCAGGACCTGATCTCAGGCCCTTCAACAGGGATGCGGGCACAACCCCACCCCTGGGGATTAATTCTCAGCACGTGAGAAGTAACACACTCAAGCCACAGCCACATTGCAGGGAGCCCAGTGCCAAACTGGGGTGGGACAAGGGCCCCTACACAGTGGGGAAACAGCTGGGGAGGAAGCTCAGTGCCCCCAGCTTCCAACCAAACCCTGCGCCCGACTGTGATTATGAAAAAAGTCCCAGCAAATCCCAGGAGAGTGACACGCCGCCAAACAGCTGACCCGTGTGCCTCAGACAAGGGAAGCCACAGCCCCGAGGGGACCTGCTGGGCACAGGGAAGCACCCTGGCTGCTGAATGGGGGCAGCAGTCCCTCCCCGTGGGCGGTGCCGGGTGTGGGGCCCTGACCCCGAATCAAGTGTGCAGTTTGGTGAAGGTCTCGGCCGCGACAAAAGTGCATGTTGGTGGGGCCAATGGGCAGACCAGGTGAGGGGCGTGTGGGCACCCCTGACTGGGTAACTCTTCCCCAAAGGAAAGACTTACTAAGGAAACACAAGTATCCCACAGCGGTACAGACCAGGCACACGGCGAGTGCTCACACATCCCGATGGTCACTGTTTTCCACCATCTCCCAATCATGGCAATGATCTGCACACCATTCAACACTCAGGACAGGACACGCCTGGGCCATGCACTGATCATTTCCAGACAACTGCAAGATAAGTGACACGGAGGGAGCCCTCCGTCGTCTGGCTGCCACTGCGTTCTGGATTGTTCCGCCACAGACGGGCGCACAGGGGATGCTGACCTACATCTGTCACTGGCTCAGGGTCAGCATGCTGTGAAGGGTCGTCCACATCAGTCCCCAGCCCTCCACAGGGTCCTCCGGCGAGGCCGCAACCCCTGACTCACTGGCTTGCACCCACAAATGCTGTCTCCAATCCCCCCTCCTCAAATAATACCCCAGTAACCATCCTCCCTTCCTGGCCACAGAGCTGTGACGTCATCTGTCCCCCTACCATTCTGAGAACTGAGAATTCAGGACCATGTCCCTCTCCCGCCTTCACCTCTGGGGACATCTCTCCCTGAACAGGTGAATGTGGACGGCCATTGTGACATCAGGGACGTGGGGGTGGGGGTGGGATGGGACGCACTTCAGGGGACAGGACGGGTGTGCCCCCTGGAGACTGGCGTGTATGAGTGTCAGAGCCCACGGCACCAGGCCGGGCGGGGGAAATGCCGGTGGAAGAACTTTATCACACACAACGTCTACTCACCACACACTCATTCAATAAGCACCTGTGTTCCCGACAGTGTCAGCATTGTTGCAGTGGGCATGTGGCAGCCCCGATCCCAAGGAACCCCCATTCCACGTTACACCAGCAACAAACCATCAGGGGCCAGGGCTGCCGCCCACAGGGCAGTGCCCCCCCTTCCTGAACTCCAGCAGGGCCCCCCGGATGCCACTGACTCTGCTCCCTCAAAGGCCAAGGCGGCTGCCTTTGGCCCCAGGCTTTTTCCAGACCGCCCTCCTCTCCCATGTCAGCTCCTGTGTCCCCTCACACTGGGGTCTCCTCACAGCCCCTCCTCCCTAACCTGCACTACACATCAGGGGGAATGTTGAGCCAGGGCCTGGGGACCAGTGAGGAGCGGAGTGTGCCACGTGTGGGCAGAGGCAAGAGCAGGGGCCTCCACTGCCCCCCTCTGTGCCGTGGCTGGAGGTGGGCGTTTATGGCCAAGCAGGCAGAGCCGAATGGGCCGGGGCCCCAGCTCCCTCCCCAGCAGAGCACCTGCTGTGGGCAGATGCTGGCTCCTTCTTAGCGCTCAGCTCGCAGCTCAAGTGTCACCCCCAAGCACCCTGCACACCAGCAGACCCCACGCGTGCTTGTCCTCAGTGTCCAAGTCTCCTGTTCATTTATTTGCTGACTTGGCTTTGTGAGCTAGGAGGTGAGCTCCTTATGGGCAGCTACTCTCATCTCCTGCTCGTGCTGTGTCCCCAGTGCCCAGAGCAGTGCCTGGCACACAGCAGGTACTCAGTAAGACCCCGAATGAATTAACGATCGGACTTCTGGCTCAAATGCCTGGGCTGTCACCCAGAGTATCAATCTCTGCCACGTGGGGCCTCTCAGAGACCACGCTGGTGATGTTTAAAAGCATTCAGTACCACAGGGTTGGGGATGGCATTTCAAGTTGGCCCAAGTGTGAGCCACTGAGTGAGAAGTGCCCGCTCGCCTGCGACCTGCCAACACAGCCCTCCTGGCAACTCCGGGCCTTTACCTCCAATCCACTTCCCTGCTGCCCTGGGTTGGGGGCTGGGCTGCAGAGCACTGGCTGCGCCCCTGCCCCCTGCGCAGCGTGCTGTCCCGGGCAGATGACCAGGGAAGAGGCTGGGTGTGGTGTTCAGGAGAGCTCTTGCAAGACGCCCCTCCGGCCCCTGCCGCCTGCCTGGTGGGTGGATGTGGCTGTTTCCAGCAGGGCAAGGGTGGCCCTCGGTGTGCCTTTGTTCAAGCTGGAGTGGTGGCATTAGCAAACAGGCCGCTCCCTCTGGGTGCTGCCCAGCTGGGGCAAGCTGACCGGGGGCTGGGTTTCCACCCCGACTCAAGCCTGTGGCTGGGAGCCTTGAGCAGTTCACAGACTGTACAACTGTTCTTGGCAGGTCTGAACTTGGACCGTGAGGCAACTTTGAGGCTAGAAAGTAGTTGCTGAAGGCAGAGCTGAAGACGCCTGGCCCCTGATGAGGAGGAGCCCTCACACCAGCCCAGCGCGGCCTTCCTCGCTTTTCCTTTTTTTTTTGAATAAGTTTAATAATTTATTTGGAAGCAGCTACAAAATCTCAGGAAAGCTACAGGAACTGCACAAAGCAGCCCCTGCCTCAGCCTGGCAGGGGTTAAGGGCCTGCCCAACTCCTCCCCTCCTCTCCCCCTCTGCAGGCGATTTTTCAGAATGGCGACAGAGTAGCTGGCTAACTGGCCACGCCCCTCATACTCCAGTGTGCACCCCCAAAGGAAGACACACTGACCAGAGCCTGGTCCCCTCTGCTCCATGGGAGTCACCCTCTGGGATTCTCTGTGAAGTGGCCAGAACTGATCTAACCGCTACCCTCTCCACCCCTGGGAAAGATCAGAGCCCAGCCCGATCCTGCCGCACGACCCACTGCTCTCTGTTCCAGTTGCGAGGCCCGCCCTCAGTGCCCCTCACTGGCACCCCTCCTGGCCTCACAGCTTTTCCTTTGTTGCAGTTGAGGTGAAAAAATTCGCCCTGTCCACCTGGGGCAGCCAGTGCATTCACAGTGCCGTGTCATGGCCTCTGCCCAGGCCCGAGAAGGAGCACGCCCCCTCGACGGCCTCCCTGGACCCCACCCCAGGCGCCTGACAGAAAGGCACGGCCCAGAACACTCCTCAGACGCTCTTCCCCGCTCCAAGGCCACATCCTACAGGCTCCCTTTGCCTCACGGCCCCAGGGGGCTTTCGCTGGCGCCCCGCCAGGGGTCCAGGTCCCTCATATTTGTCCTCAACACCTTGCACAAGGACAGTGGTCGAGTGTGGTCAGGCTTTCTTTAGCTAGATTGGGGTATGGGGTACACCTCGTGTACCAGTGTACCCTGCACCCAGCCCAGCATGTGGATTGGGGTACGGGGTACACCTCGTGTACCAGTGTACCCTGGGCCCAGTCCAGCATGTGGATCAGGGTACAGGGTACACCTTGTGTACCAGTGTACCCTGGGCCCAGCCCAGCATGTGGATCGGGGTACGGGGTATACCTCGTGTACCAGTGTACCCTGTGCCCAGCCCAGCATGTGGATCAGAGTACGGGGTACACCTTGTGTACCAGTGTACCCTGGGCTCAGCCCAGCATGTGGATTGGGGTACAGGTTACACCTCGTGTACCAGTGTACCCTGGGCTCATCCCAGCATGTGGATCGGGGTATGGGGTATACCTCGTGTACCAGTGTACCCTGTGCCCAGCCCACCATGTAGATCAGAGTACGGGGTACACCTTGTGTACCAGTGTACCCTGGGCTCAGCCCAGGATGTGGATCGGGGTACGGGGTACACCTCATGTACCAGTGTACCCTGGGGCTCAGCCCAGCATGTGGATCAGGGTACAGGGTACACCTCGTGTACCAGTGTACCCTGTGCCCAGCTCAGCATGTGGATCGGGGTACAGGGTACACCTCATGTACCAGTGTACCCTGGGGCTCAGCATGTGGATCAGGGTACAGGGTACACCTCGTGTACCAGTGTACCCTGCACCCAGCCCAGCATGTGGATCGGGGTACGGGGTACACCTAGTGTACCAGTGTACCCTGGGCCCAGCCCAGCATGTGGATCGGGGTACGGGGTACACCTTGTGTACCAGTGTACCCTGGGCTCAGCCCAGCATGTGGATCAGAGTACGGGGTACACCTCGTGTACCAGTGTACCCTGGGGCCCAACCCAGCATGTGGATTGGGGTACGGGGTACACCTCGTGTACCAGTGTACCCTGCGCCCAGCCCAGCATGTGGCTCACGGTAGGTGCTCAGTGATGTTTTAATTGAAGGACTCCACGAATGGATGGATGAACGAGTGAGCGAGTGACTGCCCCCACAGCAACCTCACGCTGGGCCCCTTGACTGTGACACGGGCGGGCGGCCCTGGGCACGAGGCCCCGCCCGCCCCACACATGCCCATATATGGACGTGAGGCAGGCACTCAGGCCCTTGTCTGTGAGGTCTCAGGCCTCTCTGACCTCACAGTGCCCAGGGGGGCCCCCGTGTCTATAAGAGGCCCAGGCCTGGGCCCCTGGCTCACAGCCCACCAAGATCCACCTGCTCACAGGTTGGCTGGCTCAACCAGGGTTGTGCCCCGAGCTCTGAGCCAAGTCTCGGCCAAGTCCATCCGGCACCATGGTCAGATACAGATGCTGCCGCAGCCAGAGCCGGAGCAGATGCCGCCGCCGGAGACGGAGATGCCGCAGACGCAGGAGGCGGTGCTGCCAGAGGCGAAGAGTCAGGAGTAAAAGAGGCCCCAGCCCGGGACTGGGTGGGAGTGCTTGGTGGGGCGGGAGGAGTGACCTCCCCCTAAATGCTTTTCTTGCCCCCCGCAGAGTGCTGTCGCCGCACATACACCCTCAGGTGTAGACGATACTAAATGCACAGAACAGCAGACCCACCAGACTCCTGCCTGAGAATTCTACCAGACTTCAAGACCCTCTCGTCACACGCCATCTTCAAGACTTCAAGACCCGCTCTTGACAATGCCATCGTCCCATGACACACAGGAGCCTGCTAAGGAACAATGCCGCCTGTCAATAAATGTTGAGATCATCCCAATCACGCCTCTGTGTCTTTGAGGGACTCGGGCCGGGGAGCTGGGGGTGTGCGGCGGAGCCCCCGGGAGGGCCAGGTGGGACAGGGATGGTGTCGCCCAGGGTTTTGTTCCCAACTTAAAACCCATTCCCAAGAAAAGCCTGCCCTCAGCCTCGGGCGATCCCTCTCAGGCGGGGGCCTGTGACCACCCGAAGGCCGGCTGTGTATCTCACCCCACTGCTCAGGGCTCAGCGGCCTGAGCTGGGCACCAGTGGAGGCATTCACACCACAGCAACTCCCGGCAAATGCACAGAGGGTTTCTCCCAGCCCAGAGGGGCGCGGCTCCCTGAGCAGTTACCCATTCACTGACCCCGTTCCTGCCTGCACACCACTGCCCACCACACCGTGTCACAGCTGTACTCCAGCCCAACGCTGGAGCCCCTGCTCAAGGGCCTCCTTATTTGTAAGCAGACGATTAAACCAGTTATCAGAAAATCAAGATCAAAATGTTTATTCCTCAGGGCCAGTGCTGTGGTGCGGTGGGTTAAAGCCCTGGCCTGCCAGGTCAGCATCCCATATGGGCGCCAGTTTGAGTCCCGGCTGCTCCACTTCTGACCAGTTCCCTGCTAACGCACCTGGAAAGCAGCAGAGGATGGCTTACGTCCTTGGGTCCCTACACCCAAGTGGGAGACCTGGAAGAAGCTCCTAGTCCCTGGCTTCAGATTGGCCCAGCTCCAGCCGTTGTGGCCATTTGGGAAGTGAACCAGCAGATGGAAGACCTTTCTCTCTGTGTCTACATCTCTCCCTAACTCCATGTTTAAAATAAAATCTTTAAAATTTTTTTTATTCCTCATCTGGCAGCCCCGCGGAGTAAGTTTTCAGTGCCCTTGGGTAACTTGGGCAGACAGCAAGTGAGGCAACCTGGGACTCTGTGGAGGAGGGACATTATGATGCCCCTGGAGAGGACAAAGGCCCACCTGGTATGACCCACACTCCCTCAGCCCACATGAGGCACTGCACTGCCTGGACAAGACAGCACCCAGACCAGGGAGCCCTCCTGGACACTGGGCCATCGGCTCAGGCGCAGCCCGGGAGCACCACCTCGGCCATGGGTCTTGGGGCACAATCATCTCGCAGGACCAGAGTCCAGCTCAGAGCACTTCCTCGTTGACCAGGCACAGGGCACCTGGTGTCTCATGGCTGGGATCCTCACACCAGCCACAAGCGGCGGGTGCCCCCGAGTTTTCTCCCAGCCAGATTCACAGCCCAGCACAGCAGCTTCCAAGGCCCTGCCCTCCTCAGCACTGCTACCCACAGCCAACCAGACCCCTGGGCAGGCCAGTGGTGGTGGTAAAATGTTCTCTGAGAAACAGAGACGGGGGAGAGCTCCCACCCTTGGGTTTACTCTCCACAATGGAAGGGGCTGGGCTGGACCAAAGCCAG